>NW_015163142.1:284646-293545 GCF_001447785.1 Gekko japonicus
GGGGGGGGGGGGGGGGGGGTATAAACCTGAAGACAGACAGGCAGATAAAGGTAGGCTGATGATTACCTGGAAAGGACATAAGGTTGCCAAATCCAGGTTGGAAACTTCCAGGATATTTTAGGGATGAAGCCTGCTGAGGGTGGGGTCTGAGGAGGAGGAATACCATTTGGACCAGCCCCAGACTTTCTGCCTAACCTACCTTGCAGGGTTGCTGTACAGATCACAAAGCGGAAGAGTAGAATGAAGTAAGTGGCTTTGCTCCCCACTAATGAGCAAGACAGAACTTTGCCTAGGAAGAGGCTGCTGAGAGGGGAGGAGATAAAGTTGCCAACTTTAGGTATGGAAATTCCTGGAGATTTGAGGGATGGTGCCTGGAAAGGGTGGGGTTTGAGGAGGGGGTGGGACCTCAGACAGGTATAGTGCCATAGACTCCACCCTCCAAACCAGCCATTTCCTCCTGGGGAACCATTGTTGCCAATCTCCAGGGAAGCGCTGGAGATCACTCAGAATCACAACTGCTCTCCAGAAGGGAGGGGGGAGGAGATGGAAAGCTGAAGTCAGAGGGGCACATAAAGGTAGGTTGATGGTTGGCTGGGAAAGAGATAGGATTGCCAACTCCAGGCTGGGAAATCATTATACCCTGCTGAGGTCACCACAGCAAATTGACACTGAATGCCCAAGACCAGGGTACCCACCCAGAGCCTCTTTCTAGAGCTCATTGTATTTATTTCAACAATGGGCCTTATTCCTAATCTCACATAAGCTATAATTAGTATGGTTCCATAGTTACAACAGGAGATGACCTCCATCTAAACACCCTTCACCCTTAAGGAAGATCAGTGATCCAGAACTTCATCCAAACCACAGCATCTAATTTTCTTGCTATTTATGTTTCTTTTGTGTTTTGTAGAACACACATTAATGCACCTTCTGATAAAGATGGTCACAGCTACATGAGAGGATGTCTCAGGTGGATAAGCCATACCCAAACAGCTCTATGTGAATAGTTCTGTTTCATGGCAATGCTTTGTTTCCATCCTTATGCCCCATATTAGGATACAAAGAAAAATCATATAGTTCCTTCAGTGTTCAACACAATTTCAGAGAATTTTCTTTGAGTTTTGTCTGCCATTTTGTTTCTGAATTAATTGGACATTATTTGGGTTACTTCTGCGAGTCATTTAACACATTGCAAGTTAGCAGGTCTATGGGTACCTTTTGCATACCTCCATAAACTGTGAGGCAGGTCTAAGTCTTCAGCACATGTACAAACAAGAAGAGCTAATTTGGCTCTCAGATTCCCACAGCATGTAATGATATAAATCTGAATTATCTACTGTATGTAGTATGAGTTATACAGTAGATACATTCAATGTATACACTAAATTTGTACAGATTTTGTATACTGCTTAAATAAATGCCAGATTTGTAAACTATGTGGGAAATGGACTCTGTGGAAACTCCTTAGAAAACTAGTTGGAAAAATTCCATTGTTTCACTGAACTTTTCAAAGGCAAAATTCCTAGTATGTATAAAGGCTGTGGTTTCACTTTGCCAACCAAAGAAATAGGTTTTATAATACAGCCTTTTTGCTTAAATCCCTTTAAGCTGAATGTAAAAGTCCTCCATCAGAACTCAACATCATCCTAATATTAACAAAAAGTGATCATGTCCAATGCCTAAGAAGAAAACGCTAATAGCAAATTTTTTTGGATATGTTTCAGGGCTTCATTTTCTAGACTGTCTTTACCTTGAGGGTTCTCTCATTCTTCTAGTCCTTGAATAAAACTTGTGCATTCACAATATGTTCACTTCTTAAATACAAAAATTTCAGAGACTGCATTTAAAGCAACAGTCTTACGAGCCAACACATTTATTGTAGCATAATTTATTGTCACATAATCAGCTCCAGGGGAAAAGGTTCTTCTTAAACAGAAGATGACAAAGCACATAAGGAGAGAGTAATAAAATGACATACAACTCAGTAAAAGGCAATGAGATCATCACCTGGTACCTAAATGTTCACCGGGCACCTTCTCTATGTACATTACAAAAAAAGGGAGGATTTCACAGTCATTCTGTCACTCTGAAGGCAGAGGGAACATACAGAGAGAGCTACTCTAGAAGATTTCATTGTCTGGAAGGTTTGCACCAGAGAAAGGTTTGCACGAGACCAGCATCATAAGGTGCTGGGGCCAATCCCAAAATTGTAAATCAAGTAAGTAGTTTTTTTCTGACTGGGAGTTTTCTTCAGAAACAAAGGTGATGCTACCTAGGTTCTTCTGTAGTGCCTCCTGATCTAAGACAGTAGGGGAAAGAAGGGACTGGCTGTTTGGGGGAAGAGATGCTTTGTTTAAGAACCAAAATGGCACCAGGGCACCCATCAGTGGCTGCCCACGGGTGCCATGTTGGAGAACACTGGTGGACATCTTCAGCGTGCAAAGCAAGATGATCAATGTACAGGTACATCCTTGGACGTATAACTCCTTTTTGTAATGAGCTCCCCACCCCTTCTGATTGGTAGTGTCATATCTGCATACAAATTCAAACTCTTCAGCTTCGAGCTGGCATCTCTCTTTGAACCATGGGTCCACTTTTAGCTGTTATTTGGCATACAAGCACACTTTCATTGTACTTATTTAAAAAATCCCAGTTTCACTACACATGCAACCATTACTTATGTTTAAGCATTCATATACTTAACAAAACACAATCAATCATAAAGCCAATTATTGCACAATGTATCTGCCACAAATTCATGCTGTATTTTAAACATGCTAGCGGTTTCGTTACTAGGTGATACTATGGATAGCCTTAAATGTGTGCATTTGGCTCATTTTCTCTGTTTGATGCTTCCTACCATGCAGAAAAGTACAAAAGCCAGGATAGCATATCTAATTTTCAGTAATGTAGCACCATCTGGAAGCAGCCACAGGACTGTTTTTGCTGTCATGGTAGATTGGAGCCATATTGGTAAAAACGAATGTGGCATATCCCTTTACACATGTGCCCCTTTGCATGGTTGGGAATCTCAGGGCGGTGAAAATAAGCTGCACAAGCAAATCAGTCCTAAAGAAGCAGTATACCATGCAAGACAAATAAAACAATGAGACAAGTATGGAATGGTGGATGGAGACCTGAATCTGAGAGGCCTGTTTGCATATACAACACTGGTCTGGGTTCACAGTGTCGCTTTTTCAATTTTAGCTGCCAATCTCAAAAATAGGACTGGGACTGCAAAATTAGTAGTGTCATTGCACAAGAGAACCCTCTGGACTGAATACATCACAGTGTTGGGACCAATGTTCCCTCTAAGCTCTGGAGTCTTGTGAGCAAAAATTCTCCTTTGTGAGCGACTGGCATGAAAGTTGTGAGTGAGGGATCTGGCTACTGCATCAATGAGTTTGCCCTGGAGCCATCCTTCCTGAACAAAGACAAAAGTGTGTGAGCCGGAGGCTTAAAAACTGAGAGCTAGCTCACCCTAACTCAGCTTAGAGGGAACACTGGTTGGGACACATGCAATATAAATTATGAAGTGCTGTGAAAATTGAAAGTGCAATATCAGTTATGATAAATCTCCGAGATACATATGAAGAGGCAGATGATGCATCCAGACTAGGGTCGTGAGTGAGGAGCACAACATTCCTGTCATACTAGGAGGGCAATCAAGAAGTTGGACAAGCCATGTGATTTCCTTTATGGCTTGTGGTTTGCTTCTGCGTGGTATGAGGAGAGAGGACCTGGGAGGAGTCTATAACAAAGGTCTCCTGATAGTTCTTGAAAGCGGGCACAACTCTTGGGGTGTATTTAAGTATTAATATCATTCAGAAGAAAGCCAGTGTGGTGTAGTGGTTAAGAACAGCAGGACTCTAATCTGGAGAACCAGGTTTGATTTCCCCCCCCTCCACATGAAGCCAGCTGGGTGACCTTGGGTCAGTCACAGTTCTTTCAGAGCTCTCTCAGCCCACCAAAAAGTGTAGCTCACCACCTAGTGGTGCATAACGCTAAAGAGTTAGCTTTCCCACCTCCAGTAGGAAGGGCAAACTCCCTGTGCAAGCAACTGCAAGTGATGAAATTTCTCAACCAAGTATGGTTTGTGAATTCAAGTATCACACCAAACCAGCTACAAATGCTACTTTCAAGTCCCACTGTGCTTATTTCCTTTCCCCCCTTTTCCTCTTATTGGTTTTTATTTATTTGTCCTTATTTCCTTGAACACCCATAAGGTACCACCTTTCTGTCTTTTCCTTTAAACCTCACCACAAAGCCCAACTTTTCAAAAAGTTTTTGGCCTTTTTCCTTAATTTTTATCCGCAAGTGTTGTGCAGACTAAGTATTTGTAACTTTCTTCAGTCCCATTCGTTCCTTGCTACTTCTGAATTTTTTCCTATAGAAAAAATAAAGATTGTCAGCTAATTGAGGGAAGCAACATTTTACGCTTAAGAAACTCTGCATCAGACTGGGAACAGAGATGGTATTGTAACATGGATGAGTAAACAGACCTACAACCCATGAATAATAAATCACCCCTTTCTGATGCCTTCTCTATATAAGCAGCTGAATGTGGTGGTAGATTTCCAAGGCAATAAAAAAGATACAAGTGAAAAGCCCCATATTTTTAATGCTTGTCCATATAAAAACTCCCTACAAACAAAAGTTCGTGGAACAGAGAGAAAGGTTCTAGCTCAGCCCTTTGCTTGCTTCAATAGTTTTCTACTTGCATGGAATTTCTCACAAAGAAGAATTTTGGAAAATGTAATTCCTTATCTTCAGTCTGAAGTGCTACAATCCAGTCTGCCTCCTCATTCTGCTGTATGTCTACATCATGTCCAAATTTGACATCCAAATGTACCGTTATCTCTATTTACCATGTATTGCACATGGAAATCTGTGTGATGGAGCCATTCACTTTTGTTGGCTATCCTACTCATAAACAGGAGCTCCATTCAGACCTTGAAAAGGTAAGGAAGCTTAAAACATGTTAAGGGTAGGGTTGCCAGGCCTCTGTCCTCAGGCCCCAGGAGCTTTGTGGGGAATGGAAGGCTAAACTGATATCACAACATCATTTCTGGATACCCAGTTGTGACATCATTACACTCTAGGAACTCCCCCAAACTCTATGGAAAAACCAAAGAGTTTTAGGGAGTTCCTAGAGAGTTGTGATGTCATGTGTGGATAAAACCGGGAAATGACATTACAACATTGATTCATATTGCTCACACATACCCCTTCCCCCCCCCATTGTTCTATTGAATGAGTGTGGGGGACATGGGAACTTTGGTGTAAGGACTCCTGGCCAGTGTTCCCTCTAAGCTGAATTAGTGTGAGCTAGCTCACAGATTTTTAACCTCCGGCTAAGACCTTTTTGTCTTTGCTCAGGAAGGATGGCTCCAGAGCAAACTAATTTATGCAGTAGCCAAGTCACTCGCTCACAACTTTAATGGCAGTACCTCACAAAGTAGAATTTTTGCTCAGAAGGCTTCACAGCTTAGAGGGAACATTGCTCCTGCGACAAGTGGGTAAGCAGCAACTTTGCCCCCCCCACCTTTGGAAATGGGTTTAAATGGAGCCTTAGGTGTGTGTAACTGCACATGACCAGGACTACTAGCATAGGGTTCCACTGAGACACAAAGCTTGGTGGCACAGGGACAACATGTGCAATTCTGACACACTCTCCTCCTAAATGCACATTCAGCCTTACTACCTTGAGAGGGCTGAATGAAGCTTTAGTGGCAAAACAGCTGAGTTGTGACATTAGCTACCATTAGAGAGCCAGCGTGGTATATGAGTTAAAGTGTTGGACTATGATGATCGGGGAAATCCGGGTCTGAATCCGCACTTGTGTCACAGAAGCTTGCTGGGTGACCTTGGGCCAGTCACACACTCTCAGCCTAACCTATTTCATAGAATTGCCATGAGGATAAAACGGAGGAGCGGGGAATGATTGAAGCCACTTTGGGTCCCCTTTGGGGTGAGAGGCGGGATATAGACGAAGTAAATAAATAAAATTATCATCCCGATGGAAGCACATTCACCATGAGCTTAAAAAAAGAATTGACACAATCACCGAAGTATTTGTTTGTACATCCGTTCTCCCTTTCCATGCCGATGGCTATTTATTTTCCTTTGAGCAACCATTGCTCCACGGATAATGTTTGCAAATGAAAACAGTGCCAGCATCCTAACAAAGTCGAGAGGTGGAGAAAACATTTCAGCCACAAAAGGTTACCAGGGAGAGCGAGATCAGAAGTGTGATTAGGAAGCCTGGCAAAGGGAAACGTGGTCTCTGTAGGCAGAGGCGGCTGTTTGTTGTTTGCATACGCTTGATTATATGCAGCGGTACAAGAAAACGAAAGGGTCTGGCAGGGCTAGGAGAAAATTAGAGTGTGATTACTTTATGTTAATGGAAACTTTTTCTTGGAGGCTCCTTGGATGCCATATGCTTGAAATGGGGCGGATGTTTCGCTGCAGAGAAACAAACACATTTCCTCTTCCAGTTCTGATTTTAAAAATGTTATTTCTTCCACCAGAAGCTTGGCAGGATTGAGATATAGGCTCCAGAAAACTGCTTTATAGAACAGCCCATTTTTAATAGAATGTGTTTGTTTCTCTTCTGAAACCATGACGTTTTCTTCAGACCTCAACAGCCAATAGAAAAGGGGGGGGGAATGCTATCTTTCTTTGCAAATGATAATTTTCAAAGAGGCATCCATGGCAAAATGTACCAATATTGATTGCTCTCTTTAGGTTTGGCCTTTTACTTTTTAAATATATATATATGCAACAGTACTAAACCTATGCTACAAGATCACCAATGAAATACAGCAGGTGTTGAAATCCACCAACCCACTCCACAAGGCTTATGCTGAGGACAAGATTTCTGGGTATATTTCATGGATTCAAGAAGATGCAGGAAGGCAGGCACAGCATCAAAAGATTTGTTTTCTGGTGCCACTTCAGACACAGCCCAGATTATGGGTCTGTGCTCTAAAGAGTGCTCTGCCCCTTCTTGCCACCCTTCTCGCCACTCGCCTTAGCATTCTAATTTTCTACCTCTTCTTTTTTGAAGAAGAAGAAGCGAAGAAGGGATTGGATTTATACCCCACCCTTCACTACCCAAAGGTGTGTCAGAGTGGCTTACAAGCTCCTTTCCCTTCCCCTCCCCACAACAGACACCCTGTGAAGAAGGTGGGGCTGAGAGAGCTCTTGACAGAAACTGCTCTTTTTCAAGGACAGCTCTTATCAGAACTATGGCTTGCCCAAGGTCATCCAGCCAGGTGCAAGTGGAGGAGTGCGGAGTCAAAGCCGGTTCCCCCAGATTAGAGTCCGCACACTTAACCACTACACCAAATTTAAAGATTTTGCTAGTTGAAGAGACAGAAATCTGGCTACAAATCAGCCAGTTTGTGCTATTTTATCCTGTTCCTTTTACCCATGTCTGATCTCTTCCTGTCTTGCACAAATTTGTACTTCCACCATCTATTTGTTCCAGCTGTACCTTGGGTGGAAGGTTTACTCAGTTGAAGTGATGGTTTTTATACAGGTTTTATATATGTTTTGGGTGCTTATTATGGGTTCATCCAACAGAAAATACAGGGTGCAATAAGAAGGCTGATTGCAACATCACACAGAAGAATCAACACAGCTGTCGATTAGAGTTGGTTTTTGAATATGTTTAATTGATAGAACACAAAACATACACCGATTTAGTTGTTTTTGTAAATATGATGGGGGGGGGGACTGCAATCTTTCATTTGTACTCAGGAAGAATTGTGATCGGAGACACATCTTTTATTTTTTTGATTGCTAAAAAACACACCCAAATGTGGCAATTGAGAGTGATTTGGGCACAAGATGAATGGATCAGATTAAAAAGGTTACCCCATAGGCAAGACACGTAAGAAATAGATTTGTGCACGGGAGTTTGTTTTGTTTATTTCATTTTTCTTATTAATTCCAAAAGGGTCTGTTTTGTTATTGGGTTGTTTCATATGGTTCGGTTGCATTATAGTTTCTTTATATTTATATTGTTTTTATCAGGGCTCTTTTTGTAGAAAAAGCCCAGCAGGAACTCATTAGCATAATAGGCCACACCCAACAGCAGGAACTCATTAGCATATTGGGCCACACCCCTGACAGCACAGCTCATTAGCACATTAGGCCGCACCCACATGTTACCAGAAGTGTGGTTATCCAGCCACACCCACCTTTTGCTTGTTATTCTGTTTAGCTTGTTTGTTGTCAAAACCCAGGGCCTTTTTTGTAGCAGGAACTCCTTTGCAAGTTAGGCCACACACCCCTAATGTATCCAGTCCTAATGAGTTCCTGCTGTTGGGTGTGGCCTATTATGCTAATGAGTTCCTGCTGGGCGTGGCCAACTTGGGAGCCAGCCGGAACTCCGTTCCTGTGCGTTCCTGCCCAAAAATAGCCCTGGTTTTTATTTGCCCTTGTCAGCTGCCCTGAGCCTTCGGGGAGAGCGGGATACAAATCCAAAGAATAAATACATTTATTGTTGTTTCATTTTCATAACTTTATTTCATTGTTAATTCTCATTAGTTTCAATAGAAGAGACACAAACACACACACACCCTTCTCATGTCTGTACATTAATGGTTTTCTATCCAAATTGGAGAAAGGGGGATTATAATATTTTCTGAGTATACTCACATTGCCACATTTAAGATGATAAAATAAAGCCCTCCCCCCCCAGAGGCAATAAAAGGCACCCATGTATAATATTAGTGTCTATGGGATAATTGGTAGGAAATATTCCAAACAATAACACAGACAGTCCTGCAGCCACTTAGCTTGAAGACCAGTAGCACAATGAAGAGGCAAACTGGCAAGGCAAGGTAATCTGGTGGCACAAGGAGGGTAAGGCATTTGGGCAAGGAGGCAC
>NW_015163142.1:293582-336380 GCF_001447785.1 Gekko japonicus
TGGGGGGCAAAATATTGAGAGCAGCAGGGAAGCAGGGAAGTGCAGACTGCAAAAGGAAATTTGGCACAGGGGCCAGGCACTGGAAGGAGGCAGGAAGGCAAAGTTGCACCCCTTATTCTTCAGGACTGGAAAACCTCACATTTATGTGTACCTCTAGTGGCTGCAGTTTGCAGTCTATCAAGAAAGCCTAGAGCCTCTCTCTGCCCTCCCCTGGGGTATACTGTGCTCTCTCTATGAATTTTATTAGGAAAATGCTGACTGCCTTTTAAAAGTGAAGCTAACAGAAGCAGAGACTGTTATAACAAAAGAAGCAAGAACAAAATGAAATAAAATCATAGGGGGGTTGTTTATATTTATTTAATTAATTCATTTTTATTTATTTGTTTGTTTGTTTGACTTATATCCCATCCTCCCTGCTGAAGCAGGCTCAGGGTGGCTTACATAAAAAGTTAAAAACACATAAAAACAGCACAAATATAAAACATCATAATAATCCTAACAACCATAAACAATCATAAGGTGCTATAACAATGTTGATGGCAGTAGTAGTACTGCAATAGCAGTCACAACAGGCCATAATAGAGTAATCACAAAGGAATAGTCAGTGTTGGAATTCCGCTTATCCCATCCAATTATACTGGCAAGCACAGACTGCTGATGGTGAGTCCAGGGGGCGGGCCTAGACACAGTACAGTAGTTAGATGCAGCTCCTAATTAAAGGCCTTGTGGAAGAGTTCTGTCCTGCAGGCCCTGCAGAACTGTAAAAGGTCCTGCAGAGCCCTGATGTCTTCTGGGAGCTCGTCCCACCAGTATGGAGCTGTCACAGAGAAGGCCGTATCCCTGCTTGTGGCCAGCCTGGCATCTTTGGGACCACAGAAAGCCAGATGATTTTGCGACCCTGAATGCAGTGCTCTCTGGGGGATATGTGGGGAAAGGCGGTCCCTTAGGTATGCAGGTCCCTGAGCATATAGAGCGTTAAAGATTAGAACCAGCACCTTGAAGTGAATTCGGTATGCTATCGGCAGCCAGTGCAGTGCTTTCAATGCAGGTTGGATGTGCTCCCTCATAGGAAGACCCATCAAGAGCCTGGCTGCAGCATTTTGCACTAGCTGTAGCTTCCGGATTCATGCCAAGGGCAGCCCCATGCAGAGAGCATTACAGTAGTCCAATCTTGAGGTGATTATCACATGGATCATTGTTGCTAGGTCATTGCATTTGAGGAAGGGATCAACTGCCTAATCAGGTCTTAATTTAGAGTTAGCTTTAAGCTTTTTTGTCTATGGAAACTGTCATCATGTTTAGGACTCCTCATGTATACTTTTCCTTAAAGACTTCTGTCTTGGATGGATTAAAGTTAGAATTGTATTTTTCAATGATAAGTAAGTCATGATCATACTGTGGCAAGAATCTAAATGCAATTCATGGACTATATACTGTTGCAAGAATTTATTTTATCTCTGTGTTTGTAAAAACCAGTATAAATGCATTCCTTTTCTTGGAGGACGTCATATCTACATAATATGTACCAAGTTATTTCAGAATCATGATCGGGTGTTTGGAAACACAGCCTCATCTCTCCCAGCAGGCAATGTGTAACATAGAGATATAAATTGTATTAACGCTTAAGGAAGGTGCAGCACTGACAAGAACATTTTTGGCAATTATTGCTGTTTTGGAAACCTAGGACTGACCGCCCACCCTTAATTGGATGAATCTTTGAAGCTTGTATTTGGAAGTATCTTGATGAAATAAGTAGAGAGACGAGGCTGTAGTTCTGATTAGTACTTTTGATTTATTTAACAATGCTTAATGATGTTTTTGGCTCTCAAAAGTTTCATTATTAGCGTGATTTCCCACGAAGAAGCTGTTGAAACAGGCATCATAGCTGGCCTCAGGGGTCTGGCTGGCCTGTTGGAGTTGTGTTTGTGAGCTTTGTGGAAACCCAGAATGGAAGATAAGTCGTCTGACAACCTCCATTGCTTCCAGTTTTCAACAAAGTCCAATCATATCAAGGAATATACGGAGTTCACCCATTGAATGAATGAACGTGACTGTATCAGCAGTTTATAAGGGACATTAAAAGATTCTTGAATTTTTGGTACATAGCAATTGAGATATTAATTGCATTACATACATTTGTTTATATAATTTGTGATTTTTTTGTCATTTTTCATGGAGAGTATATTTCGTTTGACCACCTGGAGGTTGGCCACCCTACTGCTAGGGTTGCCAGCCCTCTGAATGCAAAGCCTTTGGCCTTTTTTTGGGGGGGTGGAGCCTTGAGAGGGGGAGCATTGCTGATTCTGTGACATCATTTCCGGGTGGTAGACCATAGCGACTGGGAGTATCAGGAGGAGGGCAGTGATATCAATTCCAGGTAGTCAATCATATGGAAGTGATGTCACTGCATCTGTGATGTTCTCCCTCCCCACACCCACTGTTTCTCCTGCTGCTCACTTGCTTAAGTGTGGGTGAGTAAGGAGGCGGGTGGGAGCTTGCCTGCTGTTAGATCGCGCTAACAAAGGACTCGTACAGTGATTCAGCAAGTGATTCAGCTTTATTGGAAGTAACGAGCAAGCACTAACTCAGTAAGAAACCAGAACAGAAAACAGTGGGAGCTTATGCTCCTTTTAAACATAACCGGGCTAATGTAGCCACGCCTATTTACAAATAACAACCAATGAGATTGCTAGGATAAAGACCAATGGGAGTCTTTCCCTCCTGGGAATGGTATCGTTCTGATTGGTCGCTGTTACGAAGCGACCAATAGGAAGCTCGCTCAGAGGAGCCCTGGTCTGGCTCGAAGCTTAACATGGGAGTCCTATGAGGTGATTCATGTAATCATTTCAATACATTACACCTGCTGTGAGTGGGTAAATGCTAAGCCTTGTGGCTGCGCCATACCCCTGGTACAGTGTCTCAAGAGTCAGCTGTAGTCAGAGCTGTTCCAGAGAGCTTTGGCAGCGGACTAACCATGGACAAAGGGGGCATGCCCTCCTAGTTGGGGCATAAGTTGTTTTAGTTTTTGTTTTTAATGTTGGGTTTCATTAAAGTGCTTGTGTTGTTTTTACATTGCTGTTGGGTCCCAGGATGCTTGGGAGAATGGTGGGTATATAAATAGTTTAAATGAATTAAAATGTAATGAAAAATTATGGCTTCACTAAATCTCAGAAGAAATTAAGTAACCTCTGGCACACACGTGCAAAAGGGAGGAGAGTGACTGCTCAGGCCCAAAGCCTGTTACCGACTAGTTTACATAGAGCTGAACGGTGGTTTTGCATTATCTCATGCCACCATGTTCTAAAAGCTGTGAACCTACAAGTGCAACTGAATGGCCTCCTTAAGCAAATAGAAAAGAAGAGAATAAATAAGAAAACACAGAGAATCTTAAATCACATGAGCCAAGGGCGTTCTCTCCTGGTGCATCTAATAAGAGTAGAATCCACATTTTTTTTGAGAGAGAGAATATTTAATGGTTAAGGGGATGAAGAACAACAAAGGGGAAGCTGGGAAAGTTAGTTTTGAATTTGGGGTCATGTTTCTGCATATTAAAACTGAGTTCAGAGAAAGACCCAGCAAACACCTTACAGCTTAAGTAGATATTTCAGTTCCAAGGGGGAAAGAAAAGATTTCACACCTCGAATGTGTATGGATTTTTTTCATCTTTCCACCAGTTCTAATAAAGTGCATTTCCACTGAAATGTCACTGTGCTCCTTGCAAGCGTGATCAGCAGGCTGTTGAAATGGGGCATATAATTCAGAAACCTTAATGAACATAAGATACGACATGTGTAACAGCATTCTTCTATAAAAGTACTAGTCACTCCCTCTGTGCACATATGTAACTCTTTGTTACAATCATGAAACATGTGCAACTTCACTGCCCTACAAGTCAGTGGGCACTTTCACATATGCTAAATAATGCAGTTTCTATCCACTTCAGCAACCATTTGCAAGTATATTTTGCCATTTCACACAGTAACATTCAGTTGCAAAGTGCACCGAAAGTGCCTTATTTAGTGTGTAGAAAAGCGCCCACTGTTTTGGGTCAGTGGGTCATGGGGATAGACACCTGTTATGACAAAAATGGAATCATCTAACTTCATAGCTGTACCATGCAAGGATTTAGGGGATGGTGGCTCTCTGGAGTACACGAGCATAGAGCTGCGGTGGTTGCTATTGCCTGCACACGATCCCATTCATTATTTCCATAGCATCATAGCTTCCATAGCATTTTTTGTAGCGTATTAATGTTACCAGCAAAATGGCTCTTAGGCCAATTGATCACCAACTGATCTACAGGGATTCAAACCTCTGTCTACACAACTGCTGCTGAAGTGGATTGGGCAGTAGAAAAGAGCAAGAGTCCAGTAGATCCTTAAAGATTAACAAAATTTGTGGCAGGCTATGGGCTTTCGTGAGTCACCACTCACTTCTTCAGATACCACGGATCTGGGCAGCTAATGATACGAAGGAAGCTGTGTTTTTTCTCCTTTCTGCTTTTAGATCAAGGCAATGTCAGAATGCCTGTTGTTGGGGATGCTACCACTCTTCCCTTACTGTGCTGACTCGTGAAAGAGAGCCACCTGCCCAGTTTGGTGATCAGAGAACCCCATGGAGTTTCTTATTCAATAGGAGACAAGGAAAAAACGCTGCCTCTTCTTTTTCCATTGCAGTTGAAAAGAGGCTCATTCCCACACTGTATTTTATACATTAATGAATTTGCTGCATAGCAGGCAGAGCAGAGCTGGATAAAATGCTTCCCACAATGTGGCCATTCACATCTAACAACAATAGATGTGTGAAAGAGATGAGCCATCTTAAAAGGTCCAAGCGCAGAAGAATGGGGAGTGGAGGCTTTTCAGAAGCGGCAGGGCTCTTTTGTGAAGCTGGCTTCTCCTTCCATGTGTGTGTTCTTGCGCCCACTGGGTTTTTTCTCAAGGGTGTCCCAGGAGTCCACAGAAGCACGCTGTGTTCTTTTGCTGGCAAAGAAGCCAAATACCTTGTGCTTTCCTGATGTGAAATAACAAATGCTGCAGTGTTTACATTCCAGTCATGTTCCCTTTAGTGCCTGACTTACTGTGCCCATCATCACAGTCCGGAAAATGGCTGGAGGGAACTGACTCTGGAAACCAAGAATGGCAAAGATAGATCAGCGATACTGCCAGTACTGGATCTGGTATTAAAATTGGATGTAACACATACTTATATTCCTTTCCCAGTCATTAAACTGTTGTGATATTAGGACATTTAAAAGGCACTTAATGGGAGGAGGGAAAGGAGGTAGGGGACCATTGATTGGAAGGAGATACAGAGGGAGGAGTGTTAGGAGAGGTCCCCACGCTGGGGGACCAATCCGTTAGCCTAATACCGCCTCATGTACAGCGGGGGCTAGGGGGTGGGTTGCGGCCTGTGTATACAGAGAAAGCGAATCCGAATGAGAACCCAATCCAAAGAGACAACGCGACAAGGTGTCTATAAATCAGTTGTTCTCTTTACTGAATAATACTTGGTTTCACATATATACACAACAGAATCATACATTCAAACACATACAAGGTTCCTTTAGCAATAAAGAAAGAATACAAAATAGTTCCCATAGTTACTTGGGAGTCTGGGATAGGTATTCACAAAATACTTGCCTGATCCAGAAGCTGTGTCTTGTATCAGCAGAAGCTTGGAGACTAAGGAAAAGGATCCCTGGAATTAATAATAACTCTTCCACATTGCATAGAACGAAGCCAGCTAACGTGGGCACAAATATCTCTGGAACTCTGTGCATCCCAGAGGTATTTACGCACAAAGAGCTTTAACTAAGGGAAGGATGGGGGCCTTTATAACCTTTGTTAGGGGGCTGGCATCTGTACCATCCTCCCACCTGTAGTCCAGCCCATTACCTAACTCTATTGGTTACTAGGAGATGATGTGTCTACCTAGAGGGAGGGGGCGATATTGAAATCTAATCCTTTGTCTCTAGGGAGGCATCTGGTCCAGGTGTGAGGTTGAGGTGCCAAGCAACCTTTGACTTGTAAATAACTTTAGCTGGGTCCCAAGCTATAAACAGGAAATTGTCTCTTTGAGATGCAAACCAGAACCTTTCAGGGTTACGGTGTTAGCTTGTAATTCCTTCATGGTGGGTAACTTGTTGTTTCTGTATCACTCTTTGGCTGACCATAATGGAGTTGCCTTCTTCTTCACAGGCTGGGTGTGTGTGTGTGTGTGTGTGTGTGTCACTTCATTAGCATACCAGTGCATACAGAGCAGCAAAACAGCAGACTTCCAAGCAACACAGTCACATCAGGCAACAGCACACAGTATTCCCAAACCCATAGATACTGGCAAATATAGTCCATGTGTGTGTGTGTGTCAGCAAAACACAAATAAAAAGCAATTTTATGCACATTCCTTAACAGGAGTGAAAAAGGCACCCACCAAGAATCCTTAGAAAGGTGGTGGGGGCTTTTGCCCTGCAAGGCTTCTGATTGGCCATTGGAGATTTAATTGGCTGTACGGACATTTTTAAAAAACATTGCTTTGGCGGCAGCTGCCACCACAATAGGATTTTCACTGTGTGACGTTTTGTGGCCAACTCCACCTCATACAGCAGCCATTTTGTGGCTGCCCCCACCCCTCTGTGTCAGAATTCCAAAGGTGCTGACAGGTTTAAAAGGTTAGGGATCCCTGCTCTAACCACTACAACACACTGGATGATGTAGTACCCCACAATGGGACATAAGGATTCAGGATTAATGAGTTCTTTTCAGATCTCATGAATGACATCATTCTTTTTTTCTTGAGGGCTGACCGTGCTGATGTGAGATTGAAAAGCAGCAACCACTCTCTCCTCTTTACAGATACTCCCTGCATGGCTTGGAATCTAGCCACAAGGATGCGGCTAGCAAGCCATCTGGGTAAAATAAATTGGCATAATCTGTGCAACTCCTTTTCATTTCAATGGAGTTGTAATGGACAGTCCACGTATTTGTTGAGTCTAAATGGTAAAATGCTCCAGTGGCTGTTAGCCAACATGCCTTCCATGGTTTGAACAAGGGTTGCCAATGCTAGCTTCCTTCTTTCTCACTTTGTGGAAACCAGGGGTCATTTCCTAGAAAAAGAGCTGCAGGAGCTCATTAGCATAACTTATTAGCATATGCAACACCCCCTGACATCACCGGAAGTGTGCACCAGCCCCTCCGACAGACAGAAGCACCTGGGATCCATTCTTCCCCCCCTCTCCCTTCCCTTCGCCTCCAAGTCGGGCGAAGGAAAAGGGGAGGGGGAGGACCTCAGGCGCTTCTGCCTGACAGAGGTGCTGGCATGCCCACAGCCAGCCTGGGAGAATTATAGAATCATAGACTCGTAGAGTGGGAAGGGACCTCCAGGGTCATCTAGTCCAACCCCCTGCACGATGCAGGAAATTCACCAATACCCCCCACGCCCCAGTGACCCCTGTTCCACGCCCAGAATATGATAAAAAAAACAACCTCCAGGATCACTGGGGGCCAAACTGGCCTAAAGAAAAATTGCTTCCTGGCCCCAAAGTGGTGATCAGCCTGGGTGTGTAAGAAAGGGCCACAAGAACTAAGCACTGATGCAACCCTTCCTGCTCTACCTCTCGTGATTTACCTAAGTTCACACAATCAGCATTATGATCCTTTTAAAGTTGATATAAATGCAAAGGACTATTTGTAAGATGATCTGTAAGACACAAGACCAGGACGCATCTCACTTCTGGCAATCACTTGGAGAGACCCTATCACTCAGCTTCCATTGCCCCACACCCCCACACACACTGGAATAAGAACATAATATCAGGCCATAGCACATTACAATAAAGCCCCTACAACTGTATACAGAAATACTGAGCTTCCCTACCATTTGCCACAACTAGCCCACCACACAACCAGGATCAAGACTCCTAAGTGGACCAACAGACAGGCATACACTGGTTTGAGAAACTGAGTATTACATTACAACACCTCTGGAACATTACAGATCAGTAGAGGCAGCACTGCACAGTGGTCAGAGTTGCAGATTGATGTGGTGAGACCCAGCTTTGTATTCTCACTCTGCTGGCTGAGTGACCCCGGGCCAAATCTCCCCTTCTCTACCTAGCCTACCCCACAGGGTTGTTGTGAGGATGAAATGGAGGCTCATGGGCAGGGTCCCCAGCTTCCCTGGCAGGAACACTATGTTAAGAAATCTCTCACAATTATGCAGCCATAGCAGGCAGGAGAGAAGGAGGTGAATACCTCCAGCGCCAGAGACTTGTAGAGAAAGAGTCAAACTTTGGGGACTCACCCATGCACCAGAGGGCCAAGGCAGCCGGAGGCAAGAAGTCTGGGTGAGCTGGGCTCCTCCATGCCTGGCAGAAGGTGAGGTGCAGAGGCAAGAGGTGGGCAAGCAGAAGAGGCACTCAGCCAGCTGCACAAGCTGTGTGCAAAGAAACTCCCGCCGCCCCAAGCTTTAGGGCTGCCTCGTTAAAGGAGTGCGGAGGCCAGACTCGCAAATGAGAAAAAGCAAGCTCAGGGTTCGTCGGTCGCATTTTGGGCTGTGGAAGAGGAACCGGCTCCATTCCTGGAGTTCTCTCGAGTTCCTGCGCTTTTGGTTTTACTTTTTGCCAATCCGCCTCCCAAGACTGCTCCAGGTGCTCCGGCCTGAGGGCTGCTGGGGGCGGGGCTCGAGTGCTCATTACTTGTGGAGCTGAGGCTCAATGTCTCCAGCTGCTCCGCCACCTTCCCTTCCCTTGGTTTGCTCGGGGAGCCCGAGCAAGCTGGCTGCTGGAGGGAAGGAGAGGTGGTTTAAACCACCTTCCCTTCCCTTGGCTTGCTCAGGATCCCCGCGGCTGCAGAGAGCCCAAGCAAGCTGGCTGCTGGAGGGATGTGCATTCGGTTCGTCTGAAGCAAATCCACCCCTGAAAATGGCCCATTTGAGCCTCTTTCAGGCTGCTGTGGGCCAAATCAGATTCTCTGATCTGAATCGACTTCCCGCAGTTCGACCCCATTATATCCTATAGGGCATTGAAGTCAATGGTGAAAACATAGGGTATATTCTGGGGGCTGGAGGAGAGGGGGTTTGAGGGAGAGGCTCCAAAAATGCAGGGTAGCTGCTGGGGCCACTTCACAAGATACCTGCCAGGTTTAAGGAACATTGAACCAGGGGGTCCAATTCTACAGGCCCCCAAAGAGGTTGCCCCCATCCCCTCCATTGTTCTCTATGTTGGGGGGAAAAGTTATTCTATGTTGGGGGAAAAGTTACGGCTCGGACGTCAAGCGCAAGAGGTGGAATTTACCCCTACAAGTCCAAGGCTACCACCCTGGGGCTCAGGGAGGCAAGGGAACTTTCGCCTCTCCCCTCCCCCCTGAGCAGGTGTCGCAGTTGCCGCCGAGAACAGCGGCGGCGGCCATAACATTTTAAAGAGCCCCTCCCGAGAGCTGTGGGAGCCAGAATGTCCTCTCACATGTGATCACACGAGAGAGGTGGAATTTGCCACTACATGTACAAGGCCACCACCCCAGGGCTCAGGGAGGCAAGGGAACATTTTGCCCCCCTCCTCCCCCCGCGCGTCGCAGCTGCCGCCGAGAACAGCAGAGGCAGCCATAACTTTTTAAAGAGCCCCTCCCAAGGGCTGGGGGAGACAGAATGACCTCTCGCGTATGATGTCCGAGTGGCAACGAGAGGTGGAATTTGCCCCTATGAGTCCAAGGCCACCACCCCGGGGCTCAGGGAAGCAAGGGAACGTTTCACCCCTCTCACCCCGCGCAGGTGTCGCAGCTGCCGCTGAGAACAGCGGAGGCGGCCATAACTTTTAAAAGAGCCCCTCCCGAGAGCTGGGGGAGCCAGAATGACCTCTCGGGTGTGATGTTCCAGCGGCTACACTGCTCAGACATCACACGCGAGAGGTGGAATTTGCCCCTACGAGTCCAAGGCCACCACCCTGGATTTATAAACATGTAACTCTTGTTAGGTGTGCACTGTCAGTCTCCTCTGGGTATTGTGGTAGGCCGTTGAGAAGTAAGGGTCCAGGGTTAGAGGCATACGTATGTATTACATTTCCATGAGGATGCGCTTGGATGTTTTAAAATGTTTTGAAAATGGTTTTCTGCACAAGGTTTCATATATGTTCTAAAAATAGATACTTTGGAAGGCGATAGAAGGTTATAGCTACTAGGCTATGTCTGTGTCTTTGTTATTGTCAAGATCATTAGTGTTAATTAGTTCAGAACTGCCACTTCTAACTGTTAAATTTTTCAGTAAGAAAATATCATGAAAGGGATGGGGGGGGGTGCTTTGCAGCAAAGTAAATCTGCAAGCACTTGTAACAATGCATATGATACAATATGTACAGAATATGTATTTTTTTTCCTAACATACATGGTACCTCTGTAGGAAAAACATCATGCATTAAAAAAAAAACCCTTTGGTTTTAACACTGTTTTCTGTTTAATTTGTCCTTTGAAGAAGGGCAAATCATTGGGGATTGGTGAGAGCACAACCATATTAAAGTTAGATTGCTTGTAATAGAGTGATTGCCCTAAAGGTTTTGTTTCTCCCCGTTTTGTTTTCCGTTCGTTCTACAATACCCAGTGCAGCTTGTCTACATAATTAATTTTAAATGACTAACCTTCAGGAAAGACAAGACAGAAACAATCTATCCATGTATAGAAAAGGTTAAAGTAACTTTCTTTTTTTCTTTTCAAATTATATTTATTAGGTTTTTATACATAGGTTAAAGTAACTTTCAAACATCATTTGAAAAGACCTATACAAAAATCACTTGAGTTTAGTGATTTCAGTGGGTTTAAGCATGCTTAAGACTTGTGTTGGATTATAGCCAATGCATTCTTGATTTTAGGACCAACATATAACAAAGACAGCACAAAGACAGTTAATTTATCTCTTGCAAACCTTATGCACTTCAAAAGCAGCTCTTCATCAGGGACAAATCAATATGATCCTTCAGTTTTCTAACAACTCAAATAATTGACTGAGGTTAGAGGAATATTCAGACTTTCCCTCAATACAGAACTGCACTTGAACAGTTAGAACAATTCCTTTAAGAGTACTTGTGCCTTCCTTCTTCCATGATACTCCTTTAGGAAGACCCTTCCCTTCTCCACCATTTATGTTCCTCATAAGTCCGAACTTCACGATCACAGCAGCGGATGGAGATTTTGTGATAAAAACCTTCCCAGTTGATTTTCCACCTCTCAGCAAATTGTATGCCCCCGTTGCTATGTGCTGTTGGTTAATGGGATCATCCCCAAAGTCGGCCCCAGTGTATTTGTTTAAAAAGAAAGACGTGGAACTTCCAATGCCTAATGACACCAAGTGCTAACGACCAGCAGGCTGTGCATTAGAAGCAGCTGAGAAAGAAGCAACCTGGGCCAGCTTTTCCTTGCATCTGCCATGGTCATAAGAAGAGGTACTGTAATGGACAACAGTGGGTGTGCAAGATAAACTCATCAGTTATTTTTGTATTCTCTGTTGTGAACGCCTGGCTTCTAAAATCAACAACGCTTTCCCTAATGAGGAGTCATAAATGGGATCCTTTGCCGCATCATTTATTAATTCCTCCTTACAAGCAGAATATGAAGACATCCAAGAATTAAGGGAGGAGTGACCTTCCTGAATCACTTGAGATGGAAAATAGTGTGCAAGAAGAGCACTATTATGGTAAATAGTATGCAAGGAGAGCCCTATTTGGTAACTTAAAGTGGAAATTGTTCAGCTAATGGTAGGCTTGTAATGCAAGGATACCAGAGGGCACAGCAGGGGCTCTCTGGAACAGCTGAGAGTGCCTCCAATGTGCAACATGCAGCACCAGTCTTTTTCAACTGCTGTTTGAACCACTAAAATTTCACTCAGCAGTTTGGTGGGCTTCAGCTGTTCATAGCTTGCCTCTGATGTGGCTACCTCAGTGACAGTGAAAACCCTTCACTTCTCACCCAAATCAAATAATGAGCACAATTAACAATATTAGCATATTAGCACTTGCAAAGGGGCTGTAGCTCAGTGGCGGAACTTCTGCTTAGTGTGCAGAAGGCCCTGGGTTCAATCTCTGACATTTCCTGTAGATAGTAGGTGATGATGCAAAAGACCTGCATCTGAGACCCTGGAGAGCTACTGCTTGTCAAAATATGCAATACTGACCTTGATGGAATCTGACTCATTATAAGGCAGATTCATGCATGTGTGTGGCATTTTCAAGTGTTCAGAGCATTTGACAAATGTTAATTTGTGATCCCTATAATGTTCCTGTAAAGTAGGCATTACTGTTTCCTTATTAAAGACAGAGAGCTAAACAGTAGCTTGCCAATGACTACCTTGCAAGTTTATGTCAGAGGTGAGATTCAAACTAAGAATGTTCTGAGTCATAGCTTAGACACTTTGCTGCATTAGTTCTCACTTCAGCCTGCAACCTTAGTGGGATTTTTGGGGGGTGGGGGTATAAAACCCATACTGAGAATATTTAACTAGAGCTTTCTGTAATCACTCTTCTTCTTTCTCTCCCTCTCCTCCCCTACAATGGGGATCAGGTGGAAAAGGGCCATCTAATTTGCTGGTCGGATGAATTATGTTGGCAGAATGAACAGTTTCATCCACTGGCTATTGAATGTGATGGAAGTTAATGCTATTTATTTCATGGGGCATAATACAAAGTTATAAAAGTGGCAAAAACAATCATAGCCAAGTACAGAAGTTGAGAAGAGCATTTATTATTTACATGTACTTTAGAATATATATATGTCACTTTCCCATGAAAATATGCATTAAATGGTGCAGAGAAATAATACACATTTTCCCCAGTAAAATATGAAAATAAGGGGTAGAATTTTAATTAAAAGGCTTTCCTGAAGATTTAAAAAAAAATCTTCAGCTGCCATTCACAGGTTTATACAAAGTGGAACAACATACCACCTCAGGGAGGGAATTCCCTCGTCTATAGGCGGCCACACAAAATCCCTTGGGGGGTCCCAGTGAAATAGTCTGCAGAAAGTATGGATTCTAGGGTTGCCAACCTCCAGGGAGAGCCTGGGGTTCCCCTGGAACTACAACTGATCTTGAGACTACAGGCATCAGATCCCTCAGAGAAAATAGCCGCTTCAGAGAATAGACCCTAGGACATCTGTGGCTTAATTCCCTCTCCTCCTCAAACTCTGCCACCCCCAGGCTCCAGTTCCACCCCAAATCGCCAGGAATTTCCCAATCCAGAGTTGGCATTTTGTATTTGCCTGTGTAAAATAGCATTTCTATGGGCTGGATGTGTTATATAGAAGGTGATTTCTATAAACTGGCACCAGTTTTAATCAGCGTTCCTTCTGATGGGGAGCGGGGAAGAACAGATATTGTCGTGTGATGTCCCAGCAGTTGCTTTAAGTATGGCATGTTTGAGGGTGCCACAAGAGCTGTAAAATGATGACATGGCCAAGCCCCCTTTATGAGGAAAAATATTTGACCTGAGCTGTCAGACACTATAGTTCGGAAACCAAATCCAAATATATAATCTCAACAATTTGTTCGCTGCAGCTATATCCCCCAATAAAAGTAGAATTTGGGGCACACACAACCCAGAAACTACAGATTATGAATATTTCTACAGAGCAGATGTAGTGGAATTGGGAAAGGGAAGAATCTATATGTTGAGAATTTAGTATCCAAAACATTGACGTTATCAAGACATTAAAAACTTAATCTGGTCATCTAAACTGTTTTAATGTAAATATAATCAAAAGGGTTTTATTACATTATCTTTCCTACTGTAACATTTTCATATGGTCTGTGGTTTATAGTAATTCTCCCCTTCAGTCTCACAGTAGCCTTTTGAGATACACACTAGCTGTAGCCCCAGATTGGGAATCGGAATAGGAAATGGAGACTACCTTTTTACCAAGCTTTTATATGTATACTCACAGTCCAAGTATTACTGTCAGCAGTAGCCTTACTATGAAGCAGTCACTTGGATAGGAGGATCTGGTGGCTATGCCTTTTTCCTGCTACTGTCCAGGTTTATAATTAATAAATTGATGAGGGTCCGACTTACCTGAGGGACCGCCTTTCCCCATCTATACCCCCAAGAGCACTTCGGTCAGGGACACAACACCGCCTGGTGATGCCAGGCCCCCGGGAGGCAAAGCTTGCTGCAACCAGGGCCAGATCCATTTCAGTGGTGGCCCCTACCTGGTGGAACGAGCTCCTGGAGGAGATCAGGGCCCTTTGGGACCTTATGCAGTTCCGCAGGGCCTGCAAGACGGAGCTCTTCCATCAGGCTTTTACATAGGGGCCGCCACTACCACCACCATTAGTGGTGGAGATAACAATGGGGTTAGGGACGGTCCCAGGAAGATCAGCCACAATCTTGACACTAACACTGCTGGACTGGCTGACCATCGACAGGACAATATTGACCCCAAGGAAATGAATTATACCATCACGAAATTATTTGGAGGCCATCTTGTTTGCATGTGTATAGAAATATTTATTTCTAAAAGCCTTCTGCCTTCTCCTGTTCTGTCTTTGATAACGCTGTGGCTTACTTCCTCTTGCAAGCCAAATGGTGAGGCCCAGATGGCCTCAATAGCATGCCATAAACCCACATTCTTTCACACGTTCATGCCAAATGGCAGACCTCAGGCAAACAGTCACGTACGCAATGGAGTTTGGGGTTTGGGAGTCACAAAATTGCAGGCGTGGTTTCCAAACCCCCAGCCTATCCCTAGTTGTCCCCATGACAACCAAAAGATTGGTCACACACCCTGCTACTCATGATTGGCAGCTGTGAAGGAACCACCCCTACTAAGGAGACGCAATTAAAATCTCAGGAGTGCTTTCGGGAGCCCCTCCCCGGTAAATCTCCATGCCTGCAGTATAAGAGGTTCAACCACTGGGTGATGCCATCAGGGAAAGCTAATGGCAGCTACCCCATCCTCATCCGAAGGGGCTTAGACCTCACGCCGTCAAGCTTCTCCTGGTCCTTCCTTCAGAGTCATCCATCTCTCCTCACCCCCAGCTGATTTCCCTTTCGGTCCGAATGGGCGGCTGGAGGCTACTCCCCTCCCACCCTCGAGGGCTGTCTCGCTGGAGAGCCGCCAGTGCCAGAGCTCTCCGCCTTCCCCGCGGTTTGTGTGCCTCCTGCCTCCCTCGAGCATCGAGTGGGCTGCCGGTCCCTCCCTGCCCGTCTCCTCCTAGCTACCTTGGCCAGGTATATGATCGAGGTAGGGCTTGGAACGAGGCCAGGAGCGGAGGCTTTAAAGGCGAGCCCTCGCCGCCCTTTCCGTCCCACTCCATCCAGCACTTGCCCAAGCAGCGCCTGAGACACCATCCACGGGGCACACACCAAATGGGTACGTCTCAGGAGGACTGGCTGGAGCGCGCCCGTGGGGCAAGACGGCGCCCGTGGGGCGTGCAGGTGGATGGCCAGTTAGCAGGAGGGGCTTCTCGCAGGGTGGTGACCATTCGGTCCCAGCAGGGCTCAGGCGAATCTTGGCATTGCCTGGGCTCAGGGGTCACCCTGGCTACTTACCCAGTGGCTGGGTGCCTTAAAAAGGTAAAGGTAAAGGTTCCCTTGCGCGAAAGCCAGTCGAATCCGAACATTCCACGGGGCCTCAGTTATTGTCATGTGCCCTTCCTACAGGGTTTTAGAAGGGTGCCACCTCTGTTTAGGATTATACTGTAAATCCTTTTGTTTAATCCCACAACCTACCAGCTAAGCCACACGTTCCTGAAGTGGAAACTACTTAGAGTATGTCATTTGGAAAGACTGTGTGGGATTTCGCATTCAAAACATAGCCGTATAACAGCTGTTATAGCTGAAGCTGCTCCAGAATATTGCCACTAAAATCGAAGCTGCCATTCAGTATTACGGTGTTTCGGTACAAGTAAAGTACTGACTTCACTCTGAGTCCGAAAGAGTTACCAACAGCTCAGCCTTGTCAGAGCAGGGAAATCTCAGTGTTCAGAACTGCCACACGTATACTGTAATTGCTTCACTTATACAATTCAAGAAGAAGGGCCAGAGAACAAAACCTTGGTGGATATGAAGGGAGGCAATGGAACGTGACAGGCTACTAGCAGCCACCTGCTACACCCACATTGTTTTTCAAATTGTTTCTTCAGACTAGCACAGGTGATACAGCCCAATGTAGTAGTCTTTGGCATTCTGTAAGTCCACCCCGTAAGCTGTTTCTCACAACATTCTGTGTCTGCTAATGTAGAACGTGTCATTCCAGGACAGATCTGTACATTCTGCAAGCAGCTTTTATTTATGTATTTATTTATTTATTTATTCAATTTCTATTTTCAATGATCTCATTTGCATGTCATCCTTGGCTGATTCCTCAGTTTAGGTGCTGTTCACATCAACAGCTACTCCATCTAAGCAAACTATTAATTTGTTTCTTATTGTTATTTCTAGCCAGCTTTGCTCCTGAAAGACCTGAGGTGGCTTTATGTATTTATTTATTCATGGTTGTGTGTGAGAGAGCCCTGGGCTAAGATCCATTATACCTGGCAGGGCTCTTTTTGTAGTGGGAACTCCTTTGCATATTAGGCACACCCCTAATGTAGCCAATCCTCCGAGAGCTTACAGAGCTCTTCTTACAGGGGCTACTGTAAGCTCTTGGAGGATTGGCTACATTAGGGGTGTGTTGCCTAATATGCAGAGGAGTTCCTGCTACAAAAAGAGCCCCGCCTGCAGGAAAAGGAGAACAACCTCAGCCCAGATGTATGACTGCTGTTTCAACCTTGCCACCAGCAAACCAGGAAGACCTTTCTTATCTCTTGCTACCCCTTCCTTTTAATGTGGTTGAACTTCTGTTTATGCTAACAGAAGGGTTCAAGAGAGGAGGGAGTAGGAGAACAGATTCCCTTTGTTCTGATTAACTGTGAATACTTCTCATCTTTTCTCACCTTGTCACTTTTTCAGTCTTTACCTTGATGTTCAGTCCCTTAGCTTGCACCACCTCTCATGTTCCTAGTCCCTGCTCTAGGTTGCAGTCAGACGAGCAGGTTGATCTGATGTCGTTGCTGTTACCCAGCGGATTTAACTTGCATGTTCAAACAGCATCGTCAGTATCCCATTCCCCAGTCATCGCCCCCCCCCCCCGATTCCAAGTTTTCTGACACCTGGGAAGGTCCAGTCTATGGATATGTTTCATCCTGCACTTCTGAATGTCTGAACTCCCCCATTGTGAAGTGAAGCCATTTGGAAAGTCTGAGCCTTCCCTTCTGTTTTCACTCCCCCCCTTTGAAGCATTCATTGGATCTTTGTGATAGGATTGTGAAACTCTGCTTGTGCATTTACATGCTGCAATATTGTGCTTTGATCAGGAGCCCACGGTGTGTGTGTGTGTTAGAGCATCAAATTCAAGAAAAGCAACCCTTTCTGCCATTTCTTGGGGTGGGGCGACACTGGAAATGGTTGCTATTTAGGGTCCCATATTGGTGGCCAGGATTCTGCCCCTGGAACTTTACTTCAAGCCACTTCATAATATTGCTCTGGTGGGAAATCTCAATGGGGAGAGAAAAAGGGGAAACTTCTCTATGAAATGAGTGGGGAAAGGAGTAAGATCAGGTGGGAAAGGGAGTGATTTCTGGAGGAGAAATACAGTGGTATGGGAACCAGTTATCACAATACTTGGCGGAGGGATTGCAGAGCTGTCAAAAAGGAGCCAGAGCTTTGGATACATGCTTATGTGTATGCGTGAAAAACAAACAAAAAAGGATGCCACCTGACCGACTGCACCATGGTTACCACGCAACAATAATCTCAACGATCGACTATGAGGTGAGTGCATGGAGCAGCAGGTTAAGGGTGGATGTTTAGACAAAATTCTCCAACACAAAAAAGTAAGGAGCAAATTAGAGGCACGGCCAAACCACACTAAGCTTGGCATCTGACCACAGCCCTGGTGTCACAAGGAACCTTTGCAAACAGAGAATTTATATGTGAGATGTTCTGATGTCACAGGAGTTTAGGCTGCCTCAGGTCAGCAACTGCATGAAAGGAGACACCTAAATGACCTTCAGAGACAACTGCCAAGGTCAACCAGTAAATATTTTTATACTGAATTGAAGAAATATTCCTTAGATACCATGAGCTTTCAAAAGAGATACCTTGCTGATATACATCATTTGTATGTTTTCTGAGGTCCTTTAACAGAATGAATCAAATATAATTATGAATTGAAGGACCCACCTAAAGGCAAAGGCCTTTATTAAAAAGACAGGTAATCGACCCCTCTCTACAAAAGTGAATGCTTTGTTACTGTTCTATTAGATCTTAAATTTAACTTCTCAAAAATTATCATATTGGAGTGAACATTATGATGTTAGAATCTGTTCATGCTGAGGCATAATAAAAAACAGTACACACTGTATGTCTGAAGAATCATGGAAACTAGGGCACTGAAATCCACTACATCTCCATGTTAGGCATTTTAGCAGAAACTCAATTGGTTTACTGCTAGTGCTTTTAAAATCCCAGCTCTTCACCTTCCTGACATTACATTTTCTTTTATTTGGCCTTCATATTTGATCAAAAAAAGCATCTCTACCAACTATCTTGAACAAGACAGCCTTTATGATACCCTAATCAGAACCTCACAGAAATGTCATAACACAGAAATATCCACACTTCCTGCAAAGTGCAGAGGTGTTTTTTTAAAAAAATCCAATCAAAACTATACTGTTTGGGAAAGGGATAAGAAATTTCTGCACAGGCAGAATGCAGCAAAAAGGCCAACATGGCATAGATCATTTTGCGTCTAAGAGGTTGAGGAGCAGCTCTGCTGTATTCTGATTGACAGCTGCAATTGCATGAAAAGCTTAAAAAAATCTTTCCCAAACAAATGTCAGAAAACTGATCTAATACAATATGTTGTCGAAGGCTTTCATGGCTGGAGTTAATTAGTTGTAGATTTTCCGAGCTGTATGGTTGTGGTCTTGGCATTGTAGAACCTGACATTTTGCCAGCAGCTGTGACTGGCATTCTCAGAGGTATAACACAAAAAGATGGAGTACCCTCTGTGTCAAGGTGAGAAGAAAAAAATGGTAGGCAGGTAATTTATATCTACTCAGGAAGGTGGGGTAGGGCTATGTCATTATCTTGTAGGAGTTTCCCAGGCGGTGACATGCTAATGGAGGAGCTTTCCTGAGGAGGTTCTTTTGCATATGGATTGGCTGTTGAAATTCGAATCTTATCCGTAGTACTATTGTAAGATGTAGTGCATTTTGTGTTTTTCAGGACAGGAAACCATGCCCTATATATTTTAAAAAACTTTTCCTTCCTGTTGAAATTGTGTTTATATTTATGAATTTCAATGACCTCCCTATGTAATCTGACATGGTGATTGGATGTGTTGTCCAGCCTTTCAGTGTTTTGGAATAAGATACTGTGTCTTGTTTGAGTTAGGCTATGTTTAGCCACTGCTGATTTTTCAGGTTGGCTCAGTCTGCAGTGTCTTTCATATTCTTTTATTCTTGTCTGAATGCTATACTGTGTGGTCCCAATGTAAACCTGTCCACAACTGCAGGGTATGTGGTATACTCTTGCAGAAGTGAGGGGGTCTCTTCTGTCTTTTGCCGATTGTAGCATCTATTGTATTTTTCTTGTGGGTCTGAATACTGTTTTTAGTTTGTGTTTTGAAGCATAAGCTTTTTTGCCGAGGGTTGAGGCATAATCTTTTTTTGTCGAGGGTAGTGATTTGATTTTTTTGTGTAAATAACGATCCATGTGAGTTGGGGTTTTTTTAGCCCTTGTGACCTAATTGAAGGTTAGCTTTGCAGATGACCATGATATCTAGAAATGGGAGTTTACCCCCGATTTATTTTTCCATGGTGAATTGTATGTTCACCACCCTCGGCAAAAAAGAGGCATAATCAAAACATTAGTAGACCACGCAAGATGGATATGTGAACCACACTTTCTCACTTCAAGCAAATGGCTACTCCAAGAATGAAATCAGAAGAGCAATTAAACCAAAGGTAAAACAAACAACTGAGAAAAAACAGTCTCCCACAGGAAAAATGTTTTTGCCATATATCAAAGGAATCACTGATGAGATAGGAAAATGTATGAAAAAAAACCTTCCTGAGTAGATATAAATTACCTGCCTACCATTTTTTTCCTTCTCACGAGACAGAGAATACTCCATCTTTCTGTGTTATACCTCTGAGGATGCCAGTCATAGCTGCTGGCGAAACGTCAGGTACTACAGTGCCAAGACCACGGCCATACAGCCCGGAAAATCTACAACAACTAATGATCTAATACAGTGTGATCTTTCAAGCCTTCACATTTACTACACAGGGTATGGTCATGTGTATGAAAAATGTAGTATACTTATCAGTCAAACACTCTTCCTGTAAACTTTTCTTAAAACCAGGCCTGTAGCCACGGTGGTGCACAAAGGGGTGGGCCCCCACCAATCATTTGTCATGCCCCTCCAGTCAGCACTAGAGGTTGGTGTGAAATCTGTCTCAAGTCTTCTGCCAATGAGAGGGCATCTCCTTACCTCCTTCCTCCTTGGATTTGCTAATGAAGAAGAAATTCTCCTTTCCCCTTCCCTCCCAGGCTTTCCCTTTGCACTTTGCTTCCTGCACAAAGTAGTTGTTCCGGCTGTGCTCTGAAGCACAAGACACAGACCTTTCCCCACCTTAGCTTGCTAGTTCATGCCAGTCATGGATTCCTCTGATCTACAGCACTGTAGCACATTAAGGAGATATCTCTCTCTCTCTCTCTCTCTCTCTCTCTCTCTCTCTCTCTCTCTCTCTCATGTTCAAAGGTAATTGAAATCAGAGGGGGTGGATGGCAGCAGTAGCTTGTGTACACTGTTGCTCACAAGTAGACTTGTGACCATTTAACAGTGTGTTCTGGTGGCCATGCAGCTGTTTTGACCCTTGAAAACACTTGGGCATATGCCAATAAAGGTCTGTGTATTTGTATGTGTGAAAACACTTGGGGTGGGTGAAGAGTTCTGCACCACAAGCCCACAGTGGATTGGGGCATCACAGCATTTTAAAATCACTGTAAAATGGTGATAATGAACTGGTGCTGGCAACAACGTTCCCTTTTTTACTGGGCTCAACAAGGGAGGAGAGTCAATCTCTGTATCTGTAGAGGGCAGCCTCCCCAGCTTCTCTTCCCATCTGCGTGAAGCAGAAAGGCCACCCTTCCCCTGCATGCCAGGCAGGCTGTAGCTGAGAAGGGAAAGTGTGTGTGTGCACATGCTCACTAGGGCTGCCAACTCCATGTTGGGAAATTCCTGGAGATTTGGGGGATGGATCCTGGGGAAGGTGGGGGGGGGACATTAACCAGGTATAACACCACAGAGTCTATCCTCTGAAGTAGCCATGGGGAAATGGTCTGTCTCTCTAGTCTGGTGGTCACTTCTAATTCTGGTTGATCTCCAGGCCCCACTTGGGGGTTGGCAAGCCTATTGCATTCCAGCCTAGGTGTCTGCCTGCCTATAGCTACCCTTAAGTCTTTTTATAGCAAGTTATGTGGAGCCAAACCAGATCAGGGTTTGAGGCTTTTATTGGGAAGGATGAGTTCAATGGAAGATGGTGCTGTGAATCAAAAGGGCCACCCACCCAAGAAAATGCACCTTCTTCTGTGATCTCTGTTAGCAGAGCTTCATTTCATGCTCAGAGGAAGAAACAGACATTTTTATGGTGATACATTGGGGGGGGGGCATTCCCATTTGGCACACTGCAACCCAGGAAAGTGGAAGTGGGACAATATGGGAGTGGGGATCTCCATGCATTTATGTTCATCGTGTGTGAATAAAGGAAGGGGATATCTGATTTTTACAAAATGGATTATCGTTTAGCCTTCTTTGTAGAATGATCCTTCATATAGACTTTGCACTACATCATAGCTCATTCATAATTAATAAATAATGATGTGCTCACCACCACTGTACTCATTTGCCCCCCCCCATAAATTTATTCTGGCTACAGGCTTGCTTAAACCCTGAAATGATAAAAACTGTTACCATATATTTTGCATATATGGATATTACACCAGGTAGGATTTCTTAAATAAGTGTTTGAAAATAGGAGGATAAATGGGGTGGATATGAAGAAACCAAATCCAGCTTTTACACTTGGATTATCTTGAATATTAAACAGGTCTACTCAGAATCGTATTCAAGACTATTCGGTGGGGCTTAATTCCAGGAACATGTCCATAGGGTGGCACTGTAAGTGTATCAGAACATTACTTTACTAGAGCATACCACGCTTATAATGGCTTGCAGGCCAAAGGAGGGGGCCCATTTTCACCGGTTCTCTCCTCCCGCAGCAGCCCCAAGGAGGGGGCCCATTTTCACCAGTTCTCTCCTCCCGCAGCAGCCCCAAACAAACCCCAAAATGGGTTTGGGGATGGTGGTATGCCTAGGAATAGTATGGGGGGAAATTGTCAAAGTGATACAAACAATCTTAGTTCACAAGATAGGGCACTATGGCTGCGGTCACACGGAACATTAGCCACGCCAGAGAGACGGAAGATAGGCGGATTTTCCAGGCGCGATCTCACCGGCACATCTGTGAAGTGTAGCACTCCCGTGGCTCAACCGAGGCTTCCCGCTGAAGACGCGCAGCAAAAAACTAGTACCTCGGAGGTACTAGTTTCCGGAAACCGTGGGGCAAGGGTGTGCGCATGATCATGTTCACGGTGGAATCCCATGGCATCCGGCGCCCACCCATGTCCTGTCGCAAGCAGGATTTTTTCCCCCAAGTCCCCACAGGATGCGCACCAGCACGCAACCACGCATGCTAGGTTTCGCTCATCCAATTCATGCGCATGCGCGAAGTTCGATGGAAAAAACCCAGTTTGCCACGGAAGCGGCGCCGAGCAATTGCTGGTGTGATCGCGCTGCGCCGCTTCTTTGCCACGCTGCAGGATGGTCGTGTGATCGGCACCTCCCCCATGACCACGGAACCTCAACGGGACCTCGAGGGGAGGTATGATAGCGCAACCGCGCGTTATTTTGCTCCAGGGCAAACAGCCACACTTCCCTCCCGCGTTTTCCTGCCTGTGTGACCAGGACCATCATCTGTTTTTCAGCAACTGCTTTCAACTGCTGTAAATCTGATTGTTTTCAAAGGTGAGTTATGGTGTACCTGAAAGCTGATAGGTTCTAGTGCTGGTTTTACCCCATCTCCTTCTGGTTGGATTTTGTTTTTCTACTGCCTCCATGTTTTGGCCTATTATGTTTTTAATCTGAATAAAAACCACGAAGTAATGCAAAATGCACTAGGAAATTTCACAGATAAATAGGCAATTATACAAAACAAGACAAATTCATGTCCTATCCTCAAACAAGATGGAAAACAGACTTGCCTGATCACCATCTCTCCTGGAGGAATTGGCAAAGGTAGGTGTGGGAAAAGCATGAGAGATCTGCTGAGGCGCACAGAACACTGTTACCTTCCCACCGAAGCTTGTGTACAATTTCTTGCTTTCAAACTGCTAGGATGGCAGGAACTGGAACTAGAGACGGGAGCTCACTCCATCACATGGTACTAGGGTCTCGAACTGCCGAACTACAGACCTTCTGGTCTGCCGTTCAGCGTCTTAACCTCTGAGCCACCGCGGACCCCTGTGGATCAACATAGTGACCACCAATATTTTGTCTACTGAGTTGTTGGCTTGCCAAGATTTTGAACTTTGCCTGTGAGGACACAGATCTTTCCAGTTTCTAAAAGGCCATAGGAAGAAGAAGAAGAAGAGTTGGTTTTTATACCCCACTTTTCTCTACCGTAAGGAATCTCAAAGCAACTTACAATCTCCTTCTCTTCCTCTCCCCACAACAAACACCTTGTGAGGTAGGTGGGGCTGAGAGAGTTGTGACTGGTCCAAAGTCACCCAGCAGGCTTCATGTGGAGGAGTGGGGAATCAAACCTGTTTCTCCAAATTAGAGTCCGCCACTCTTAATTACTATACCATGGAAGCACCTGTTGGTGGCAAAGCAAAGATCTCCCCCCCCCCTCCGCGTTCTCTCTGGGGCTCCATAGGCAGAACTCTAGGGCAAAGTGCTCTCAGCCAAGGAAAAATAAAAGCTCCCTCGAAAACAACCAACCGTCAGATTCACTCAGCATCATCTGATAACTCTATGGAACAAGTGATCAATATTAATCAGACTCACAGTTCCACGGCTAGTGATGGTTAATGGGCTGATAATGCCATCCTCGTAGCTGAGTCCCATCAGGGACCAGACAGCTGGAGCTAAAGGAGGGAACGTATCAGATCTGGCAGCAGACAGTTTAGGAGGCTAAAATTAACCTTGGACCATTCAGAGAAGGAACTAATTGTTTGTGACTGCTAGATCCCTGCCAGTGGCAAAGGTTTCTTGTCACACAAATCTTGTCTAGATACAAAAGTAACTGGGGGGAAACTGAAACTGAAGGAGAGAAAGTAAAGTATAGCCTTTAAAGCCCTAAAGGAACTGGCAATAAACGTGCAGCCGAAGAATATTAAGGTGGAGAATTGAAAGCTTAATTTGTGGATGATGCTACTTGATTGAGAGGGCTCTGAAATATAAGGAGTGGGGCGACATCATTTCCTGTAATAGATTGCAGGGTCAAGAGCCAAAGCTGGCCATTCACGATGCTGGTGGCAGTAACTGGTTTAGTACTATGGCTGTGGACGCTGGATTCGCTTCCCTTATCTCAGACTACAAACAAGAGTTATCCTCAAATAGGCATATCATGAGATCACCCGTGGCTACCAGGTAAACATGTAGCAGCATAGCTCTACATATCACCCGAGTCAAATTTCATACAACACCATTGATCTCCTGTTTGGGGGCAGGGGGACTGAACCCATCTCTCTGCTCCAGTTCCAATTCCCTGAATAGTTAATTGATGCTAGCAATAACCATATGATTATGTGTGAGCAGCCCGGGCTCCCAGATGTACCTTTCTAGTCCACTGTTGTGCACATGTACTGTGAGATTTAGAATGTGGTAGTGATGGAAAGTGCCATAAAGTTGCAGCTGACTTTTGCTGACCCTGAAGGGTGTTCAAGGCAAGAGATGTCAGAGATGGTTTGCCAATGCCTGCTTCTGCAGAGCAACCCTGGTGTTCCTTGGTGGTTCCCCATGCAAATACTAACCATGTCTGTTGCTGCTTGGTTTCCAAGAACTGACAAGAGCAGGCTAGCCTGGACTATCCAGATCAGGGTGATTTAGAATGTAGCTGGACACATTTAGAAACATCCATATTATTCTGAAATAGATATTAGTCTCAGAAAGGCAGGTAAATTCCTAACACAGAGACATTTGCCTATGTTTTTATTAGGATAGCAATACTTAGCTATTGTTACTGTCTGGTGTGCTCCTAACGCGAGAGGATCTACAAATGGAAGCCCCAAAATAAGCAGGGCTGTTTTGCTTTAAGCCATCTGATTTATTAGAAGTGCTCCCAGTCAGAGGAAGATGTGGCAAAGGCATCCTTCACTGACACCTCATTTAAGGATTGGATTGCAAGCTCATGAAGGATCAGCAACTTAAGTCAGTGTTAGGACCTGGTGCTCCCTCAGGTTGTTAGGTTATCTGTGTGCTGTGGGGGAAAAATAATGTACTTAATGGGGCTGCACTTACCTGTAATCAATGTTCATTGAGTTGTCATCTGTGCAGTCCCCCATTGGGACTGCTGCTAGGCAGGCCAGCCATGGAAAAGATTCTTACAAGCTAAGAAGCCACTATAGGGCATCCTCCAACCCTCCCAAGGCTATGGAAAGCTGATTTCCTGCCCAAAGGGTTGCATGATTCTCAGGGGAGGGTGCCTTCAGTTCTACCTGAGCCACCCTGGAAGAAGTAATGAGAACTCACAGCGGGGCAGGATGGGGGGGGGGCAATGTGTGCCTGCACAGAAGACAACTTGTCTGGGGCTGGGCTCAAAGCCATTCCTGGAAACTCTCCACAGTTTGTCCCAGGTGGCATTGAACCAGAAAGCCCCACAGCCCCTTCCAAAATCCTGACAACCAGACCTACCTCAGGAATCCTTCACAGGAAAGGAATGTTGACCCAATTTCTGCTTCGATCCGATATGTCTCCTGGCAGATGACTGGTGAGATGGGAAAGACCTCTGAGCAGGATATGGAAATCTCAAGGAACGGTGGAATCGTTGCCCCCTCTGAGGTGGGTACCAGTGTCTGAATGTGGACTGGTGTTGTCTGGAGTAAGTAGAAGTGGGAAGGGTAACTCCTAAGGATCTTACCATCTGGCAGTTCTATTTATTATGGGTGAGGATGTCATCTGTGTTCCATGAAAACAGGGTTGTACCCTCAGAGAAGAGGTCTTCTGTTCCTCATCTCCATAGGTAGGGTGGTTGAATGAAGCCAAGCATGGTGACGAATGACTACTGAGGAACCAATTATGTGGATCACAGAATCAGCCGTGTAGCATGCTACTTGAAGAACCTTTGCTAGACCTCTCTTGGCCTCAAGTAAAGCTTCCAGGTATTAGGATATCTTCCTCCACAAGAGCAGTTGGTATATTGACATGATTGCCTGGTAGTTGGAGATCTTAAAGGTTAAGGCAGCCAAAGAATATGTCTTCTGACCCAGACCATCGATTTTCCTTCCCTCCTTGTCAGTGGGAATGGTGAGATATGAAAAGTGAGCCTTTGCCTGGTGGAAGATCAAGGAAGATGGAGGGGGATATGTGAACAAAAACATCAAATCCTCCTGTTTTACTCTATAGAGGCCTTCAGTACACCTGGACGTAGCGGGGTTGAGGCTGGTTTCTTCTACATGTCTTTAAGATAGATCCTTAAAGCCTTCCAAGACAGGAAAAGCTACAGTGCCCAGTGAATCCGAATATATATGCCCCAGGATCTTGTCTCTTGGCCTCTTCTCTGTAGTTGTAATATCGATCTCTAAGGCTTCTGCCATTCTAACCTTCTGTCCCAAGTAAAGATGTAGGTCTTCACTCAGAGAGCTAGGTTCATGAAGATCCCCTACTTGCTCATCTGGTGAAGGATCTGATGGAATTTCCAAACTGTTCTCAGACCCGGCTCTGGGATCATCTTCACCTTCATCAGATTCTAGAGTGTAATCTTGCGAGGTGCATCTGATAACAAAAACGAAGGGCACACCAGATAGTGTGATTATCTGGTTGGTTCCATGAACTGTGGAGGTATAGGGTAGACCTATAATAGGGGTAGGGCTGCCAGGGAAAAGGTGGGTCCATGCCAAAGGTAGCTTTGGTTCCATCTGCATGGTATTCAGATCCTAAGGCAGAATGAGGTCGATGTCAGCGTCTTCCTCTAAGAGTGAACACGCGAGGGATGTGGAATATAGTGAGGGGGTCTTAGGTGGATCCAATGCAATATCCTTGGGTTTGGGGATCAAATCTGATGGACTTGGTCAGTTCCAGTGTGCACAGGTCTTGGACTTATAGTTGTCCCTATGTTTAATCTTGGCCTTACTTTTCTTTGCAGGCAGTTCCAATACACTTCTCAGAACTGAGATGACCAAGAGATCTGGAAAGTTGCTGAGAGGGCTCAGAACATGAAGCAGATGGAATTGAAGCCCTCTAAGGTGAGTTTGACAATCCACCGGCCGGGGAAGTACCTGTTTGGGCTTGTCCGAGGATAAGGCTTTATTCCAGAGGGCTGCCTTGAGGTGGAAGGCTCTACCATGCCTAGCCCTGGGAGTGAACTGCTGGCACACATCACAAGTCACAACGCTGTGCTCCTCGCCATAGCAGGCAAAAGCTGTGCTTGTCAGTGTGGGGCATTTTAGTGCCACACTCGATGAACGGCTTAAACAATGCGTTCTGCAACATAGTCAATATACAAAAGGAGAAGGCGTTCTCCGAGTAGATAATGCAGGGTGTGATGGCAGCCCTTAGGTCTTAGAGAGTTTGCCAAGTGGCTTCAAGTCACAACTTTTCTTCTTTTTTAGGCAATGGCCGAAGAGGATTTCTTTACAAATAGAAAGGATACACCAAATTTTGTAGGGAATACTTAACAACAATCAAATTTGCCTGGTCTGACAGCAGGGATCAGGGTGAGCCAATCCCCAGTTGTTTGGTGGCAAATAGCTCAAACAAATTGTGAACAGGTTTGCAGCATCATACTAGCTGTGCCTGCCTGTGTTTAGTTGCTTGAGACACGTGAAGCCAGCCAACCACAGCAGCCCTTGCTCAGGATGCCACTGCCTGTCCAATAGCAAGTGCAAGGAAGGGTTCTCCAGGAACAGTCTAGCCTCCATTACAGAGATTGTGTGGCAGATCTTTTGCTCAGCACAATCAAGTTGGGTTTGCTTTCAAAGTGTTCTCTTCGGGAGGGTGCTTCTTGCTTTGCTGCATCATTTAATTTTTCCATTTTTTATTTTACTATTCAGACATGAAAAACACGCAAGGGGAGAAATGAAAACTCCCACGATGTTTTGCAAAATCACACATGTGCAAAGGCCCTCCCAAACCCAACAGACTGGCAGCTGCTGTTGAGAAATATAAAAAGGAGCAAGAAACAGTTAAAAAAGAACACAGCCTGGATTTGCCAGCGGTGGATGCTTGGTGATTGATTGAACTCTGTGTTTGTAAGGAAGTGATACACAGCAGTGACTAATGGGGGGCAGAGGACAGCTCCCAGCTCCATCGAGCTGTTTGACAATACGCATGCATGACATCCAGTGGTGCTGTACTGTGCAACCACTGGAACAACTGCAGACAAGTCAAAAGCAGTCGAACTGGTCATAAAAAGATTGGCTGTCTGACTATCACAATTGGCAATCAGGGTATGTGCTGAACCAAGTGGTGTTTGCGCATCCCTAATTGCAAGAGACCCGTCATCAGTCTCTTTTCATTCTAAATCTCTTTGTATTACATTTCCATTTTACAGTCAGTGCCTGCACCTTTATTTTTTGTCTCCTGAAAAATTGCCTCTGATCCCACACTTGAACGTGAATAATTTGAGACATTCAAAGCTCAAGCTGCTAAAATATATCGGCTTGATTTCTTCATCATTTATTATTAGATTTCACCTTTGCAATATTCATATGGGTCATCAGGACTACAATGTGTCTCATTTCTAAAGGTAATATCTCCCATGCCTGTATCTTCTTCCTCATAAATGGAAGAAAGTCCATACAGGAGGTCTGGCCTTATAGATTTAGATGGGGGGGGGGGAAGAAGGTGACATAATTTGTGCTGTTAACATGCCAACAGATAAGAGAACAATTACTGGGTGGTGTAAGGAAAAATATCTTGGGACAATCTCAATATAGAGCAATCTAGTGCAGGAAAATGTTAACTCTGTCAGTGGCTCTATATACCTTCTCTAACCTACTTCTTTTCTTCCCTGCTCACTTCTGCAATCCTCAGTTTATACCAAGAAGTGTAACATAGCCAGTTTGGTGTAGTGGTTAAGAGTGGTGGACTCCAATCTGGGAGAACCAGGTTTGATTCCCCATTCCTCCACATGCAGCTGCTGGTGTGACCTTGGGTCAGTCACAAGTTCTCTCAGAGCTGTTCTCTCAAGGGCAGTCCTCAAAAAAGCTCTCTCAGCCCCACCTACCTCACAGGGTGTCTGTTGTGGGGAGGGGAAGGGAAAGGAGTTTGTAAGCCACTCTGAGACTCCAAGTGAAGGGTGGGGTATAAATCCAATCTCCTCCTCCTCCTCCTCCTCCACTTGAGAAAAGAATGGTAGAGAATGATCAGGTTTTATGCAGTCAAATGCTGTAAAGGGAGGGAGAGTAACTAAGAAAAACCTAGAATAATTATTTTTGGTTATACCAATCGGAAAAACGCAAGGGTTTGTAAAATAGTTAGCAACCTGGTCAGTGACCACATATTAATGGGTAAAAAATGTTGGCCATTGAGGTAGACAACTCACAGTGCAATTATATAAGCAGAGTTATACCCTTCTGATCTACTGAGGTTAGGGCGCCGGCTCTGGTTTGGGGACATTCCTAGAGATTTGAGGGTGATGCCTCTGGAGAGACTGGGGTTTGGGGAGGGGAGTGAAGTCAGTTGAGATATGCCCCAGAGCCTGCCCCCCTGAAGTTGCCATTTTCTCCAAGGGAACTGGTATCTGTAGTCTGTAGACCAGTTGTAGTCCAGAAAGAATTTCAAGGGCCACCCTAATTGACTTCAATGGGCTTAGAAGGGTGTCACTGTGTGGGATTGCTCTGCTAAAGCAGGAAAGGGGCATAAAAAGATGGTTTTCCTTCTAAAGTATGGAAAGTATACTGTTAAGAATGTAATCAGTATATTCAAAACATATTTGTGTCGCATGTGCTCACAGTAGGGGTGCCAGACACGGACTGCCCTCTGCTTTAGCACTTAAAAAGGACTGGGGGTGTGCCTCAGCCCCACTGTGGGGCAAGCCCATTCAGAATCACCTGGGGGGGGGCCCTTCCTCCCCCCTGCAGTGCTGTTCCAAGCCCATCTGAGCTCTCCTTTATTTTTAAAAAAGCCATTCCCTGAAGTGGCTGCAGGGAATCCAAGTTGCATTGCTATTAATGGCATATTTCAAAGTCACAAATGCTTCACAAAAGAGTGAAGGAGAAAGCACCTCCTCATATATGAATGATTTGAAGCTGTGACCAGAAGCCCATAATGCTCTCCTTGAAAATGAAAGCAAACAGTGCACATTCCGATTGGATTGTATTTCTGAGCTGAGAGTCGTTTCTTCTCCTCCTCTGCCTTCCAAGTCACCGGCTGCGACTGCTGCATAGGCAGGTGGCAGACAACAGAGACAGGCAATAGATCGGAGGACTCATCCTGTCTTCTTCCTTTCTCCCCCCTCTCTCCCTTGCCTGGCTCCTCAAATGTTTTGATAGTGTCCAAGGTGCCAGCAGGTAATGTAGATCTCGGGCTGCCTCAAAAAGTAGGTCTGCCATCTGGAGAATTACATCACTCAGGGTTCACTGGGTATCTTGAGCATGTCTGAAGCTGCCGGTAAATGGGGAGGGGATAAAGAGGGAACACTTTGAGAGAATTTTGGAATGGACACCCCTGTGAGTGCACACAGTGAAGTTGGCATTTGTTGAAGCAAACTAGGTTTTGAATGATCTTCTGATAAATTGATTCCGGTGTCAAAAGACAGCCATTGCTAAGACAAACCGTGGTTTCATGTGACATCTGAACTGAACCAAGGACAGTGAGCACAGTGAAGTCAAGAAGGACAGATAGACAGAAAAGCTAAAAAGAGAAGCGTGGTGGAGGCAGAATAGTCACTCAGCTGAGCCTATGGGAGTGCTGCCCCAGTATCCAATCCCCTTTCAGAGGGGGTTGGAGTATTGGAGGGAGGCACAGGAGGAGTTAGCTCTGCCTCAGGGAGAGTGCAATGGTGGTCTGGGTCTGCCTGAAAAACAGAGCAGACAGTTTGATGGGTAGCTCTGCCTGGTAGGGTGGCAGAGTGATTTAGCTCTTCTTCTGGGAGAGGACAGAGCACCCAGCTGTGAGGCCTGTCTCTGGTAATGAGCATACCTTGTACCCTCTATTCTGATCTTCATAAAGGGCAGGCTGGTGCCGGTGGAATCCTGTGTATGTGAAAGGACTCAGCCTAGAGGCTTGTCAGTGGAAGCCTGTTTGTACCTGTAAACCGTAAAGAAAGTTCAAATCACACTTTGAAGCCATAACTGGCTTAAATTTATGTGCTTCATCCAGGTCTCTGCTTTGACTACCTGTGCTGCTGGTCTGTTCTTGGAAACCAACCTGTAAATAAATCTTCTTTATTATTTATATACAGCTCCTTCCCCAGTGATCTCCGTATTCTACCTGCTGACAACCAAACTAACCTCACAGCAGTGAACCCAAAGCCTTTACATTTGCTACCTTAAGGACATCTGGTAACTAAGGGGAAGGTTTACAGCTCCCCAAAATCAGAATGGACTGTGTGGGTCCTCTCAGTTGGTAGAAAAGGCCTGTCACAGAAAGACTCCAGTATTTTTAGAGAATCATAAGGCACTTTATGTAGAACAGTTTCTGGTGGCATTAGACAGCCCACAAATGGCTCTCTTCTCAAGCTGATGTTTGATGCTGGCACATTTATAATCTGCTTTCATTTTTTCAGTTCTGTGATGTTAGTGCCCATAAAAAGCTCATCAGAGAAAGCAATGAAAGCCTTTTGTTTTCACTGGGTTTGCTTTTTGCATTAGGGGCAATTCAAATTAGCTTTTATTCTGCCATCTGAAAACAAATCTTTTTTACACAGCAATTTTAAGAACAATCACTGAGAAAAATGCTTTTTAGAATAACTATTTTATTGGGTTGGTTGCTTGAGGACATGAGCAAAATTGTCCATTGTTCATAGGTTTTCAAAAGATGGAGTCAATGTACAGTGAGCAGTCCTCGAAGAGAAAAAAGAACATTGTGGAGGTTGCTAATCTATGGAGCCCATAATCCAATGAGCAGAAAAACATCCATAAGATTTCAACCTAACAGTGCAGTTACACCCTAATTTATTTATTTATTTCCATTTTTATCCTGCCCTCCCCGCAAACAGGCTCAGGGTGGCTCACATTCATTGGCACAGAGTACCATATAAAACACATAAAAACAGTTAAAACATTTTAAACATTTAAAATAATCAAAGTGCTAACTGAAGTAGCCATTCTTCATTGATACAATGGTGTATTATATGATGTAACACACACAATTTCCTGCTCAGTAAAACTTCCGGCATCACACAACAGTATAACTACGGTAATCTCAAACCCGGGCCAGCCCACTACCGCAGATGTTGGTGGTGGTGATGAGCAGCTCCTAGTTAAAAGCCTGGTGGAAGAGCTCCGTCTTGCAGGCCCTGCAGAACTGCAAAGATCTCGCAGGGCCCTGATCTCCTCTGGGAGCTCATTCCACCAGTATGGAAAAGCCCTGAAAAGCCACTGAAAAAGCCCTGGCGACAGTGAGCCTGGCATCCTTAGGACCTGGGATGGTCAATCGATGTTGTGACCCTGACCGTAGTGCTCTCTGGGGTATATATGGGGAAAGACGGTCCCTCAGGTATGTCGGACCCTGGCCATATAGGGCTTTAAAGGTCAATACCAGCACCTTGAAGAGAACTCGGTATGCTATTGGCAGCCAGTGCAGGGCCTTCAGCGTAGGCCAGATGTGCTTCCATCTAGGAAGACCCAACAGAAGCCTAGCCACGGGATTCTGCACTAGCTGCAGCTTCCAGATATGCAACAAGGGCAGCCCCATGTAGAGAGCATTACAGTAGTCTAATCTCAAGGTGACCATTGCATGGATCACTGTGGCCAGGTCATCGCGGTCGAGGAAGGGAACCAATTGCTGGATCAGCCAAAGATGGTAAAAGGCCGACTTGGCAGTGGCTGCTACCTGGGCCTCCATTGTTAAGGCGGTATCCAGGAGCACTCCCAAACTCCTAACCAACGGCACTGGCACTAATGGTGCCCCACTGAAGGTTGGGAGTGGGATCTCCAACCTCAGACCACCCCGACTCAGGCACAGGACCTCCATCTTCACTGGATTTAGTTTCAGCCGGCTCAGTCTAAGCCAACCATGCACGGCCTGTAGTGCCCGGTCCAGGTCTTCCAGTCTGGAGTTCGACTGGCTGCTCAACATCAGATAGAGCTGGGTGTCATCAGCATACTGGTGACAACCCAGCCCATACCTCTGGGCAATCTGGGCAAGGGGATGCATATAGACGTTAAATAGTGTCAGGGAAAGCACTGCCCCTTGAGGCACTCCGCATTCAAGCAGGTATCTTGGTATGCTATTGGCAGCTATTTTTTTAAATTTATTTTCTACATAAATTCTACAAGACTACACACTAACTAAAATTACTGCTATACAACAACCATATATGATAATAATTAATATCTTAAGCCAAAGCTTTTCTCTTATTCAAATTAATAATAGAATTTATATTCTGTTGTTTCGATAAATTATTAATAATGCAAGATTATATAATGTAATATAAACATTTCTTCCAAAATTTAAGCTATTTTCTGCCTTTCCTTCCTCTCTTCTTGGTTTTGTCATCTCAGGGTGGTTTGGGTGCTGCCTCTCCCAATTCTACTCCCAATTCAGATTCTACTTTTGAGCTGCCATCTGCGGATGTTTCGTGGCTTTTTAAGCCATGCGAACTGTCCAGTTCTCTTCCTTCTTCTTCCTCTGGGTTCTTTGTATCCTTTTTGGGTTCCTGATGTCTTTCGAAAAACTGCTTCATTTTGGTAAAAGAGTCAATCTTTTCTTTTTTGCCCTTGTAGTTGAACATCAAGCCTTCAGGTAGTATCCATTGGTAGGTAGTGGAACTTTCCCGTAAATACGTGGTTATCAACACGTATGAAGGTTTTTCCATTTGTAGCTGCAAAAGTTGAGTTTTATCTGAAGATCTTTCTTTTTCACAACTTTCAGTCTTTGATCAATTGCTTTAGTCTTGTTTTCAACCTTTTTTGTTCTTTTATTGGATTATTTTAGCTGTTTTTGTAAAGACTCCAAGGTCTTGCTGATGTTAGTCATCTGAGCCACCAGAGGTCACAATGCAGTATCCAGCATGCCTGCAAAGTCAAAGTCCACTTTCAGTTTAGAAACCGGACGTGTACTTATTGAGCTGGCCGGTCCTTGTTGAATTTTCGCTTTCGCCACCATCTTTTCAGCCCGATAAGACATTGTTTATGTTTTGTAAAAGTTCGCTTAAGTCTTTAGAAGCTTATTTGCTCTAACGCCTTAACAGTCTGGCATTGTACTGATTAAATTCCGCTGTCCACTCAAATGCCGCCACTTTCTGCCCCCTCTAATGCTTTTAAATCTTTGCCATTTTCAAAGGGTGGGTAGCTTCCCCCCCCCCCACTTTTTCTTGGGGACACCCGGGCTGGCATCTTACACTCCACTTCACCCAGGTAAGAGAAAGTCTTTTTATTTTTGCTGGGTCAGTTGCTTGCTGGTCCGGTATGCTCGTCTCATGCCCCAAATGGTACCATGGTAGCGGAGACCTATAGGGGCAGGAGAGAGCCTCGATCCTTTGGCACCCCAGGTTGAGAGCCCCCTACAAGGGCTCTGGGGGGAGTCCAGAACCAGCTAGACCCCCTCCCTGTTGCTGGGTCACAGGCTGCTATCTCCAGAGCTACGGAGGAGCATGCCCGCCATCAACATGCTGAAACCGGAAGTCCCCAAGCAGGTGCCTCATGGCCTGCTGTTTCCCTAATGCCACTCTTTAGGTATCTTGGTATGCTATTGGCAGCTATTTTTTTAAATTTATTTTCTACATAAATTCTACAAGACTACACACTAACTAAAATTACTGCTATACAACAACCATATATGATAATAATTTTGAATCCCTATGTCGACATTGATGGCCAGCCCTGAGGAAATGAATCTTTAACAATTTATACCCTCTTGCCTATCATCTCAATAGAATGGCTGACGTATGACTAACACCATGACAAACAGCCAGTTTGGTGTAGTGGTTAAATGTGTGGACTCTAATCTGGGAGAACCAGGTTTGGGAAGCCACTGCAAGGTGAGCCCTTGAATCCCTACGTCGACGTTGATGGCCAGCCCTGAGGAAATGAATCTTTAACAATTTATACCCTCTTACCTATCAGCTCAATAGAATGGCTGACGTATGACTAACACCCTTCTACATCCATTGTAGTCAATGAAGTTTTTTAGGCGTGAATGTCAGGTGGATTTAAAAGGCATGATCAGAAAACAACATCCGGGAAGCACCCCGCAGCCATCAGCAACCTGTTCTCCTGTGCTGCAGAAGCGGAGTTAAAAGACATTGGGGAAAATCCAGTAGGAAATGGGTTGTGACGGGCCACGGACGGACTTTACCATGTCCAATCACTCCAGCATGCTCTCATGGCATCGGGATGGTCTGATCAGGCCATCCCAACTCCGTGCCATTGTCCCCCCCCCCTTGCAGTATGTGCATCATCGCAAACTCCATAGGGAGCCCTCGGAGCGGAGGTGCGATTCATCGATCCCTCGGTTAAGCGCATGGGGAAAAAATGGCACAACCCTCCCCAACTCACCCGCAGTTGCATTTGATCACGCGCTGACGGACTGCACCCGCGGCTTCAAAGGGAGGGGTGATTGTGCAACTGTGGGTCAAATTCTTCCGGAGGAAATAGCCTCGCTTCTCCCCCATTTTTTCCTGGTGCGTGTGACCACAACCTCTATGTAAGAGATTATTAGGAAAGGGACTGAGAATTAAACGGCCAATATTGCAATGCCCCTGTATAGATCTATTTTCTACGGACTACAGTTAATCTCTAACAGCTCATAATGTGATTGGGTTGCCAGCTCTGGGATGGGAAATTCCTGGAGATTTTGGGGGTGGAGCCTTGGGAGGGCGGGGCTTGGAGATCCTGGAATCACAGCTTGTCATCTTCTGGGCGTGGAACAGCAGTCACCGGGGGCGGGTGTCAGCAAGCTGCCATAGGGTGGTGTGTTCTTTTCTACATGTTACATTGTACTCGACCCATCCACCCTGTATCTCCCTGTGTAGGTGTTTACTTTCTTTTGCTTGCTACATCTGCGGAACTGCTCAAGGTCAACCAGCTGGAGGTGGGATGGAGTTATGGCGTTGCTTGGCTTATTATGTATCTCATGCCTGAGAACTGAACTTGTGTTTATGTTGTAGAACCGTTGTGTTCCCAAGGAATTGGGCGCTAGTTTTATCTGCATTCCCGCCAGCGGGAATTGGACTCATTGGTCCTAACCTGGTTCAAGTTCCTTTATTATGTTCCATGAATGGCTGTTTCCCTGTTTTGGGATATGGCAGGCAGTAGGCTTCAGAATCTAAGAATTACTCTGAGGGAGAAAGGCAAAAACCATGTAGAAAATTACTCTGAAAAAGTTCACCAAATCATTTATAAAGTCAAAAATACAGTAAAATAGAAGATACAACTGCACTTCTATACTGTCTAACAATATTTCAACACAAAAGAACAGTGTAATCAGGCAGTGTAAGGCATCCAATAAACACTGCAATAGGACTAGGACTACAATATTAGAAAACAACGCAAATAAAAAGTATAAAACATGACATACCACAGACAATGCAGAAAATGGATTATAAAAGTAGATGACAAGGTAGTGAGTGAAAGATAATGTAATAAACAGTGTAACAATCCTATTTCCTGCATAAAATGCCGCGCTGACCTTTTCAGGCAGGCTAGGTGGGGAAACACAACACAGAATGCTCAGGGAGAGGCAGATGCTGAAGGTGTGATGTGTGTGTTATTAGTTTCTGTGTCTCCCTCAAGGCCTATAAGGGAGGGGCCTCACTTAGGTCTTGTTCTTGGTGTTGGCTGCAGTCTCTTGGGGCCAGGTCAAAGTGTCCAGGTCTGTGGGACTCGATTCAGCTTGGGACCAGAGTGGAGGGGCTCCTGCTTCTCACTGCCCCTGTGTGGGAGTAATTTTCCCTATTTTAAAGCTGTACGTGTAACTCCAAAATGGGGCAAATAACTCCCCTGGGGCTATTTGTGTCAACAAAATGACATGGGTGGAGGAAGGAGCTCCTCCTTCTCCCATGCTGCAATCCCAAGCTGAACTGAGTCCCTTTTTTGTAGTTGTTGTTCAGACGCACAGTCGAGTCTGACTCTTCATGACCCCATGGACCACATCACGCCAGGCCCTCCTGTCTTCCGTCATGCTCCAGAGTTTGCTCAACTTCATGTTCGTTGCATCGATAACACTGTCTAACCATCTCATCCTTTGCCGTCCCCGTCTTCTTTGACCTTCAATCTTTCCCAGCATCAGGGTCTTCTCCAGTAAGTGCTTCCTTCTCATTTGGTGGCCAAAGTATTTGAGCTTCAGCTTCAGTATCTGGCCTCCCAGGGAACAGTCAGAGTTGATTTCTTTTAGGATTGACTGATTTTATCTCTTTGCAGTCCAAGGGACTCTCAAGAGTCTTCTCCAGCACCATAATTCAAAAGAATCTTTTTTTCGACGCTCGGCCTTCGTTATAGTCCAACTCTTGCAGCCATACATGACTACTGGGAATACCATCGCTTTGACCATACAGACAGACTTTTGTTGACAGGGTGATGTCTCTACTTTTTATTATGCTGTCTAGGTTTGCCATCGCTTTCCTCCCAAGGAGCAGGAGTCTTTTAATTTCATGGCTGCAGTCACCGTCTGCAGTGATCTTGGATCCCAGGAACGTGAAGTCTGTCACTGCTTCCACAACTTCCCCTTCTAATTGCAAAGGAGTAATGGGGCTGGATGTCATGATCTTAGGGGTTTTTTATGTTGAGTTTGAAGCCAACCTTTGTGCTCTCCTCTTTGACCCTGAGCAAGAGGCTCTTTAGGTCCTCTTCACTTTTTGCCATGTTAGAGAATGAACTTGATATTTTGATTTATGAACTATATTTATTGCTACACACACAATGGACTGTGCACACACACACATAGGCTCAGAGAACTGTACATTTTAAGTCACCTGTTGTGATGCAACACATAGAAGGTGCCTGCACAAGCCTTAAGGTTTCAGCTACACAGTTACCAGCCTGGTGAAGAAGCACACACCTCCATTATTGTGAGCAGTAAGAAACAACAGCTTGAGAAGAGACAGCCCCCATTGCAGAAACAGTTGTAGTCACATACTACCCATCACTGCTTTGTTCCTGCATTGGTATTTCCTCCCAAATGGACATTTGGTTTACAATAGAATGGCCAGCTTCATCAACACTACAATGAAGCATCCTGACGCCAAGGTTTTCACACCTGCTTCGATGCCATTCTTTGAGTAAGGTTTTAGATTACAATATTGGCCACTCCTTATAAGTAACCTCCCACTCCTATAGGCAACCAATAGGATTGTTTTTGGGATGGACTAACAGGTAGGTGGGTCCTCAGGTTGGAACAGTTACCACCCACCTAATGGATCCACTATAAAAGGTAAGGAACATTCACCTGGCCCTTTTTAGCTAGCAACCCCCGCAACAACCCCTATATGCTTTATACTCCCCTTGAGTCCCACTTGCTATCCCCAACCCTTGCCTCTACTTTGATCTCTTGATCTGCAGCCAAGAGACCCCCACACAGTCTGGCTAAGTTCTGGTAGTATGGAACCCTTTAGTTTCTATTTCTCCCCATCCATTCTTCATTGGAACAACTACTCTGCAAGACAGATAAGTATTGCCCATCATCACCCCCACCTGCTAATGCAACTGTTCTTATTTTAATACTGTATTTCTAAGGAACTTGATTGAATGTGTGAGTGCATCAGTATTGTTTGTATGAGATTTATTCTTTAAGTAAAAAGACATTTATTTTAACAACAGCAGCCTCAAACTCCTTTACTGGTAACCCTCGGTGGGGACAGGACCTTGGTATAGTTGGCAAGGACCCATTTATAAATTGCCAATTGCTGTAAATAAAGCAATCCGGCTAACAGCCATTAGAGTGATACTACAGACCTTTACATTTCTGCTGCTGCATAGGTGTGGGGAGCCTTAATTCAACTTGTTTTAAAAGTATTGTTTTATTTGGCCTTTAGAGTGTGTATATTAGTGTTCTCCATTTGTAAGTGTTTTGCCCAGCTGGAAGCAATAAAGAGACCTGTTGCTGCAGTTGGAGGCCTAGATCTCCTCTGTGGCACATAGTGACTTTTGTCAACTTCAGCTGATACACCAGCTGTGGCCACTCCTTAGCCCCATAGCCAAAAATTTGGAGATGGTGGGGCATGCAGAAATTTTGGGGGGCAGCAGGGGAGGGGGGAGGGAGAGGGGCGGCTGCTTGCCTTCCCTGAACTCCAAGAGGCTAATTCATTGTTTGTAGATCAGGGAAGGCATGCTGGCCCCTCTCCCTTGCAGGAGATGAGAAAGGGGGCAGCTGCCAGCCGCACACCTTCCCTGAACTCCAAGCAATGAATTCACCTCTTGAAGTTCAGGCACGGGCAGCCCCCGCTTAAAAAACACCATTTTAAAGGGTTCCCTTTAAATGGTGTTTTTCAAGTGGGGGCTGCCGGCACCTAAATTCCAAGCAGTGAATTTGTCACTTGGAGTTCATGGGAGACGTGCAGCTGCCCTATCCCCTCCTTCCTGCAAGATTTAAAGAGTCCTCCAGCTGATTGGTGGGCCACGTGATCCCACCTGGAGGGCCCTTTTAATGTCACAGGAGTGGAGGGGAGGAAGGGAGGGAAGGGAAAGGGGTGAGGGAGGGGGAGGGGGAGGGGAGCAGCAGCTGTTGTGGGGTGTTCCTCACATTTGAGGGGGCAGAGTCCTGAAATGCCCCACCATAGCTATGGGCCTTCCACTCTTCAAAAAGTATGATCTGTCTACAGTGATCCATGCTCCGATTACATCCACGTTAGATTACTGTAAGGTGCTCTTTGTGAGCCTGCCTTTGAAACTTCAGCTTGTCCAAAATGCAGCAGCCAGGCTATTGTCAGGGGCAGGATACAGGGATCATATCACCCCAGTGCTAAAAGAGGCAGTTTGATGTAGTGGTTAAGAGTGTCGGACTATTATCTGGGAGATCCTGGTCTGAATCCCCCTCGTGCCATGGAAGCTTTCTGTGTGACCTTGGTCCCGTCATACTCTCTCACCCTCATCTACCTCTCAGGGTTGTTGTCGCAATGGAAGAGAGGAGAATGATAGAAACTGTTTTGAGTTCTTGTTAGGGAAGAAAGGCAGGGTATAAATGAATTAAATAAATAAATAAAAGATCAGCACTGGCTGTCCATTTGTTTCCAGGCATGATTCAGAAGGCTGGGTCTTATGATTGAAGTCCTAAATGGCTTCGGGCCGTAGTACTTGAAGGACCACCTCCTTCTATATTGCACAGCTTGCCAATTAAGTTTTAACTCAGAAGCCCTGCTTTCTGTACCCGTGCCTTCTGAGGTGAGGCAGGTGACAATCAGATGAAGCGCTTTTTCAGAAGTGGTACCTTGCTTGTGGCATGGCCTTCCCCTTGAGGCTTGCCTGGCACCTATGTTGCTTTCTTTTGGACACTAAACCCAATAATTCCTGTTTCAAGTTGTCTATGATCTATTTCATTATCTTTTTTATGCTGGGCTGGGGCTTTTTTAACGCTAGATTTTAATACCTTTTACTGTTTAGTTTTTGTTATTTTTATTTTGTAATTTTTCTCAGGAGGTTCCTAGAGGGGTGCATAAAAATGTTCTAAATCAATAAATTATCTGTGCCAGTTTTCAAGCCAAGAGAATTCCTGCCTTTTAAGCAATTAAAATCTTCACATACAGAGTGGAACTGCAAAGTATAACATTGTCGAGTGAATTCTTCTTCCTTTTCCTGGATCCCCAAACGGAGCAAAAGTCTATTTTTAGATAAGGCCTAAGCACATGGATCAGGACAGCTAACCCTTTCCCTATGTCCTTAAACCATGGGCACAATCTGCATCTAGCATTTGCTCTGCTGTTTTACCAAACCCACGTTGGAACAGCAATTCCTCTCTGCAATGCAGGCCACGTTCACTGATTGATTGTCGGATTTTATGGCAGTGTCCAGACTGCATGCCACTTTCGCTTCTTTTGTTCTCTCGGTTTTATGCAACTGTCTGCATAGATTTATGGCCGTTTTATGGTCGTTAAGGGTGACTCTGCAGTCAGTATGGTGTTGGGCAGGGGTATTTGAAGGTGGTTTTGAGCCGCATCTTTTTCTGTTCCAGTGTGGGTTTGGTAAAGCAACAGAGCAAATGCTAGCTGCGGACTGGGCCATGGAAGGGAGCAACCAGCCTCTGCACCTGCTCCCTCCAGTGTGAAGTTCCTGCCTTCAAAGAGTACAAGCAAAATGGTTATGCTTTCAGGGAGGCATCAACAGAGGATGGAATAGCAAAGAAGCAAAACCCACTATATAGAATCACCCCAACCAGCTGAGAAGAAGATTACAATGAGTGGAAGAAAGATATAACTATGGGGACCAACCTCTTCAATCGGAAAATCTACATAAGAAGATCCTTGCTGGAACAGACCAATGGTCCATCTTGTCCAGGATTCAGTCTCACACAGTGGCCAACCATTTGCTCTGGAGAATCAACAAACAGGGCATAGAGGCCAAGGCCTTCCCTTTGTGTACTCCCATAGCACTAGTATTCAGGGTTTTATTACATCTGAATGTGGAGATTTCCTGTAGTCATCATGGCTACTTACCACTGATGGATCTTCCATGAATCTGCATAATCCCCTTTTAAAGCCAACTACGCTTCTGGCCAGGGGTCATTTCTTAGAAAAAGAGTAGTATTCAGGGTTTTATTACATCTGAATGTGGAGATTTCCTGTAGTCATCATGGCTACTTACCACTGATGGATCTTCCATGAATCTGCATAATCCCCTTTTAAAGCCAACTACGCTTCTGGCCAGGGGTCATTTCTTAGAAAAAGAGATGCAGGAGCTCATTAGCATAACTTATTAGCATATGCCAGACCCCCTGACATCACCGGAAGTGTGCACCAGCCCCTCTGACAGACAGAAGCACCTGGGATCCATTCTTTCCCCCCTCTCCCTTCCCTTCGCCTCCAAGTCGGGCGAAGGAAAAGGGGAGGGGGAGGAACAGAGGTGCTGGCATGCCCACAGCCAGCCTGGGTGAATTATCGAATCATAGACTCATAGAGTGGGAAGGGACCTCCAGGGTCATCTAGTCCAACCCCCTGCACAATGCAGGAAATTCACCAATACCCCCCCACACCCCAGTGACCTCTGTTCCACGCCCAGAATATGATTTTAAAAAAACCTCCAGGATCACAGGGGGCCAAACTGGCCTGGAGAAAAATTGCTTCCTGGCCCCAAAGTGGCGATCAGCATTTCCCTGGGCGTGTAAGAAAGGGCCACAAGAACTAGGCACTGATGCAACCCTTCCTGCTCTACCTCTCGTGATTTGTCTAAGTTCCCACAATCAG
>NW_015163142.1:336451-336569 GCF_001447785.1 Gekko japonicus
CACTGGGAGAGACCCTATCAATCAGCTTCCACTGCCCCCCCCCACACCCCACACTGCAGTAAGAACCTAATATCAGGCCATAGCACATTGCAATAAAGCCCCTACAACTGTATACAGA
>NW_015163142.1:337212-350814 GCF_001447785.1 Gekko japonicus
CTCCCAAGACTGCTCCAGGTGCTCCAGCCTGAGGGCTGCTGGGGGCGGGGCTCGAGTGCTCATTACTTGTGGAGCTGAGGTGCAATGACTCCAGCTGTTCCGCCACCTTCCCTTCCCTTGGTTTGCTCGGGGAGCCCGAGCAAGCTGGCTGCTGGAGGAAAGGAGTGGCGGTTTAAACCACCTTCCCTTCCCTTGGTTTGCTCAGGATCCCTGCAGTTGCAGAGAGCCCGAGCAAGCCAGCTGCTGGAGGGATGTGCATTCGGTTAGTCTGAACCGAATGCACCCCCGAAAATGGCCCATTCGTTCCCCTTTCAGGCTGCTGCAGGCCGAATCACATTCTCTGATCTGAATCGACTTCCCGCAGTTCGGCCCCATTATATCCTATGGTGAAAACATAGGGTATATTCTGGGGGCTGGAGGAAAGGGGGGTTGAGGGAGAGGCTCCAAAATCACAGGGTAGCTGCTGGAGCCTCTCCCCAAGATACCCGCCATGTTTCAGGAACATTGAACCAGGGGGTCCAATTCTATGGGCCCCCAAATAGGATGCCCCCATCCCCTCCATTGTTCTCTATGTTGGGAAAAAGTTACTTTTTTCTTACTTTACTTACTTTATGTGCCGGCCCCCTGGACTCCTGAATGGCGGAGCGGTGCTCCGTGGGCTACTGCTTGTGGCCATCATTACATCCACTGGCAGTTTATTCTACAATGTATTAACTTAATGAGTAAAGAAGTATTTCCTTTTGTCCATTCTGAATCTACGAATTCTTCTGATTGGAAAAATGCCCTGTTACTTTCATAAGATGATACCTGGTGAGTCACTCCCTCCTCATTGCCCCTCCTTTTGCCCCCATGTGCAACTGCGAAAAGCACATAGCAAAGACCTAGGAATTCCACGGGTCATCTCTGAAGATTTCTGGAAATTAATGATTATTGCCATTTTTGACAATTAGACATAGAATAGGAAATATATTAAATATAATATTCTGTCGAGATTTACATTAATTTGAGCCCACATCCATTAGAGGAATATGATGTCCATAACCAGCTACCCTGAGGCAGCAAACATAATGCTGTTTCAGATCATTGGGTTCAAAGGAGATTGTTGGCTGATTGTTGTCAAAGTCAAAGTGATTTAATATTTCGTTTTTGAATCAGTTACAGCCAGAACATCTAATTGTCCTTATATCTGAATATCCCCAGCTCCATGCCAAGTCAGAACAGCTGGATGTTAAAGATGACAGAGCATCCAGCTGTCTGGTTTCATTGATATGTACTTAGGAAATAAATTTAAGGCTTTGTGAAGAGCTGAAACTGATTGCTTCTGACATAAAAATACTGCCTACAGGCACTGGATGGCAAGCCCAGGGCACAGTCTGTACCAGGGGACTAGCTAAAACAGAGAGCAACCAAGTTACATATGGCAGCGGGGGGGATCCTACATACTTTCTCTGGGAAGGAAACAACTTAATTGAATAATACCAACTGCCTATTTTAGGAGCAGGGGGAAGGAGATAATCTAAGTCTAAACACAGACTCCAGCAACTTGTTTCACATCAAAAGCTACAATGGACATATATCAAGTATGACATTTTGTATGTGCCAGCTACCCCTGATTTATTCAGCTTCTCTGTAGAGGGGAAAGTGGGCTTCCAGGTTATGGGAGTTCTACCCCTTTGCAGATTCCCCCTTTTCTTTCCCCAGATATTTCTCAAACTTTTTGTAGTCTCATCTCCATAAGAGACTGAAACTTTGTTGTTTTTGTTTTTGTTTAATTGAAAACTGTGTTTCATACCTTATTTGCAAAAGAGAAGTATTCTGTATTTTAAAAAATAATAGTAAAAAATCCATTCAGTAAAAAATCGTTGGATATAAAGCTTTATTGATTCACCTTCAATTCTGTAAACAAATCATATAGCTGTTATTAAGTTAATTTCACCAAAGAGAGAGAGAAAGAGAGAGAAAGAAATATTCTGTATTATGTTTGATGTTCTGGATTTTGAGATGGCTTAGATTTAGAACTGGACTCTTAAAGATGCCAATTAAAGATGTTCCGCAGACCAGAAATTGCTTTATTTTACCTGTATGTACAGTATGGTAATTTTATAGCTACTGGGCACTAGGTTATGTGATTCAGCCATGCACAACATCAAAACAGTCTCAAGAATAATGAATCATAGTTTACATAAAGCTGCAGATTCTAGCCTGGTGCTAAGAATAAGCCAGTTGCTCAGTGTTTAGGGCTGTCCGCAAATAGCTTTTGCCCTCTGAATATTTTCTACTCGGCTGGAAAACCTCCAAGGGCTGGCTTTCTTCTACTCTGCTGGAAATTCAGCAATGAGAAAAACATCACTAGCACGGTACACCACTTGGTCTGCAAGGAAAGTTGCCCCAGGTTTTGATTTCTTTCCGTAAGTCATATATTTGGGTATTGCTGTGAAAAGGGGGGTGGGAACACCTCACTAGATAGTGAAATTTATTTTATAAAGTGTGGTCAAAGCAGCCTTCAGCTTGTCTCCAAGAGGAAATGTTGGTTGGCGGGGGCAACAGTGGGAGGGCTTCTAGTGTCCTGGCCCTACTGCTGGACCTCCTGATGACACCTGGTATTTTGGCCACTGTGTGACAGAGTATTGGACTAGATGGGCCATTGGCCTGATCCAACATTGGCTTCTCTTATGTTCTTATGTTCACCAAGAAGTGTTAGTCATTTCAGCATGGGGTAAACAGTTTGCAGATGATTCTTGATGAGACACTAAAGTGATACCCTGAAAAGTCCATTTGTTTTCTTGGCATCAGCAAGAAGATTCAACTGATCTTTTCTTTTATTTGGGTTTTAGTTGTTGTGATGGACTGCACTTTAAAAGCTCATAAGTGCTGTATAAACATATAATGGACTGTGAAGGGTTAAAGCCTCACAGTGCCAGAGAGCCTTGAGTGACAGGCTGCTCAAGGAAATTTAATTGGTTAGTGTTGGTTGAGCAGAAAGACTTGGGAACAGACGGCTGATGAGAACTTTGAGTTTAGCCTTCACTGTGGAAAGTTTAACTCTGACTCAGGAGTTTAGCACTGACTGAGGACTGGGAAGGTGGCAAAGAGGAGTGAGAGGATCTCCAAAGACCCTCATTCGGACAAGAAAAAGGGATTGATCTTCTAGTTTAGAGAAGTAATTCCCTGCCTAGTTGATAAAGGAGATAGCTCAAAGATTGGAGTGATCCCTGGAGTGTTCAGAGAAGGAATTTTGGTACTTGGTAGTGTATTCCTGCCTTCTGAAACTTGAAGCGTCAGTTAAACTCAAGAAAGTGAACTGGAGTGTTAGGGAAACACTGAAACTAAAGCCTCTCATCTCTAAGATTCTTTGGCTTTTCCTTCCATTGTTTTACGAAACCCACTTTGGAAAATTCACCTCTGCATTGCATGCTGGTTTCACTTCCTTTGATTATGGGTTTTATGGTAGCTTCCACACTCCATGCCACTTTTGAGTTCTTTGGTCATCAGACTCTATTGTACCTTCTGGATAGATTTATGGCCATTTTATGGCTGTTCAGGGGTGACTTTGCAGGCAGTATGGCTTTGCCCTGAGGTATTTGAATGTGGTTTTGAGCTGTACTTTTTCTTCACAGTTGAGAAAATGTGGAACGACTGCTAGATGCAGAATCACCCTTAAAACTTCGTGAAAAGCCTTAAACTCTCACTTGCTGGAAACATATGAATGTGAAATTACTACCTTACCTTAGGGTTCATTATTGATTTACCAGTTTGGTGGAGTGGTTAAGTGCATGGACTCTAATCTGGCAGAACCGGGTTTGATTCCCCACTCCTCCACTTGCATCTGGCTGGATGACCTTGGGAAAGCTGTAGTTCTGATAAGAGCTGTTCTTGAAAAAGAGCAATTTCTGTCAGAGCTCTCTCAGCCCCACCTACCTCACAGGGTGTCTGTTGTGGGGAGAGGAAGGGAAAGGAGTTTGTAAGCCGCTCTAAAACACCTTTGGGTAGTGAAGGGCAGGGTATAAATCCAATCTCTCTCTCTTCTTCTCATACACATTACCCTTGATTTCACCTGGCCTTTTCCACTCTACACTGAATAAAATATTTCATTTATTTTCAAACTTTTAAAAGCCTCTTGTGTGCCATTTTCAGAAGTTTAAGAGGATGATCTTGTCTCTTCCCTCAAGTTCCTGGACTCAGCCAGCATCAAAATACAATAAATATGGATTTATAAATACAATAAAATATGGGACAGCCATATAGCTTCGGAAGAAAATAGATAAAGGGGCTGCTCAGTCAGAAAAAAAGAAAAAGCGGAGGGGAAATCCTGTGTCTGAGTGAGGGAACAAGCCTAGGGTCACAGTTGTATCTGAAACAAATGAAAGCAAATGTTTATAAAAATGGAGGTTAAGCATTTCCAATAACTAAAATGGCAGGTACTGTATTTATTTCTTAACCTCAGGAACATTAAGATGTATTTACAGAAGATCCTCTCTATTCCTGATAGGGATCTGTTGCTGGGGTCTCCATGAATGGTGATATCCATGAATCCTGGGAGGTGGGGGGAGGAGATGTTCTCTTTTCAGGGGCAAGGAGGGAGGCCAATGTAGCCCTTGAAATGTCCTGTTCCCACAGCTCCTCATGGAGGGAAGTCACATATGGTACCTGGCTCAGCTGCAGCATTGTTGAGCCAGTTCTGTGGCAGTGGTCACCATGCTTGTCCAGCCTGAGCAAGTTGCATGTATGAGATGCCTGGCTGGGCATGTGAGGAGACAGCCATCACACGAGTCACCTGGCCAGGTGAGTTGTGCAGGAGCTGTCTCTCCATGATTCACCTGGCTGGGAAGGTGAAGGGGCTGCTGTGCAACTCACCTGGCATGCATGCTTCCATCATGTATAGGTACAATGCTGACGAGTTGGAGATCATGCAGAAGCAGTGGATGGGGCCAGTGTGCCCTGAAGAGCTTCACATCTGAAATGTGTTTTGTATATTCAACTGTTACTTAGGAATATTTGAGGTCCCCTCCTTAATTTTTTTATGTTTTTGGTCCAGTTTTGTTTTCCTTTGTTTCTTGGAGAAGGAGTCCCAGCTCCAATAGACCTACTGACGGGCCTTGCTGTATGTAGAGAGAAGATGTCTTCTAACGCATGGCAATACCTACTAGGTAGAAGGTGCAAAATTAAGGCTTGGAAACTGATACACAGTTACAATTTCCCAAAACAAGAGGGGGGGATTTGCCCCATTACTTAATTAATTCTTAATTATCTGGTCTCTTACATAAGACGCTCCCATGAGCTAATGGAGGTTTGAGTCCCTTTGGACACCACAAAATTGACTTCTTAAATATATTTATCTAAAATACTTTTGTGTTGCTTTGCCACCCAACTTAGGGTTCCCAAGGTGGCAAACAGTTTTTAAAAAACCCATTAAGAAGAAGAGAAGAAGAGATTGGATTAGAAGAAGAAGAAGAAGAAGAAGAAGAAGAAGAAGAAGAAGAAGAAGAAGAAGAAGAAGAAGAAGAAGAAGAAGAAGAAGAAGAAGAAGAAGAAGAAGAAGAAGAGATTGGATTTATACCCCGCTTTTCACTTGGAGTCTCAGAGCGGCTTACAAACTCCTTTCCCTTCCCCTCCCCACAACAGACACCCTGTGAGGTGGGTGGGGCTGAGAGATCTCTGATACAAACTGCTCTTTTTCAAGGACAGCTGTGCCAGAGCTTGTGACTGACCCAAGGTCACATCAGCAGGTGCAAGTGGAGGAGTGGGGAATCAAACCCGGTTCTCCCAGATTAGAGTCCGCACACTTAACCACTACACCAAACTGGCTCTCCGCCCCCGCCCCCGCCCTTCACTACCCTGCCCTTCACTACCCAAAGGTGTTTCAGAGCGGCTTACAAACTCCTTTCCCTCCCCCTCCCCTCCCCACAACAGACACCCTGTGACAGCTTTTTAAAAACACACATAAACCAATTAAAGACAAACAGAACACAATGATGGGAAGGATGGGCAATGAAGGAACGAAAAAGAAAACAGGTGGAGGGCAGTAGTCCACATGTGAAAGACAATGATAGAGTTTGTTAAACAAATCTCCCAGTAGAGGGAGTAAGAGAAGGAAAAGCAAGAGAATTAATTATAAGGATTATAAGTGGCTCTCAGAAGGAAAGAAGCCAGGGACAGCAAAGGATGAGATGGTTAGACAGTGTCACCAATGCAATGAACATGAAATTGAGCAAACTTCAGAGGACGGCGGAAGACAGGAAGGCCTGGCGTGATCTGGTCCATGGGGTCGCGAAGAGTCGGACTCGACTGTGTGACTGAACAACAACAACAGGACCCATTATCCAGAGTATTTTAAATATCCATGTCCTCTCTGCTCGTCTATCCATGTTGGTATGTAATGCCACCTGTTTCTGTTGGAGTATACACAGTGTTCAGTCCCAGTCTATTTAAGAGTTCTTCAGAATCTGCATTTGTGCCTCTCGCATACTTCACAAGCCTGGAATGCTAACTTAATTCTGAATCCTGCTTCTAAACCCTTCCGGGTTCACAATATTTAAACATTGATCCTGGGTTTACAATCTAATTCCATTTCAATGCATATGGGCTTCCCTCACCCCCAGTTTCACAGACAGCTCTATATTTATACAGTACAATTTTTGTCCTTGAATTGTATGTACTTAGGTAAAGTATATCAGCATTAAGGTTGTCAAGCTTATGCAATCATACAAATGCAAGAGATTTATTTAAATTGAAAGACAAGTAAACCGTTATTCTCATTGACATTAATGGCCTCCTACATCTTCATAAATCATGAAAGAAGAAAATGGGTTAATCTGTGCAGAATGTTTGTACCTATGGTGGTCCACAGAGAGATCCACAGAGTACATTAAATGGCACCCATTATTGGATGAGATGTTAAGAGCAGTAGAAATATGGCTTGAGCAAGAGTCTGGGGAAAGGAAGAGAGCTTCTGACTCCATACCAAAATACAGTGTATTCTGAGATGTTCTGTAGTCCTGATATTGTATTCCAGTATTGTGCACTGTAGAAATTGTATCCTAATTTAATTTAAATAATAATCAAATAATTTAATTAATTTTAAACCTGTACATTCCCTCCCCCCGGAGATAGATGATGATGATGATGATGATAATACTAATTTCGATTTATTAATCGCTTTCCCCATGAGTGGGCTCAAAGTGATTTACAGTTACACTTTTAGACAGGGGACTAACAATGTTTCATAGGGGATAGGAAAGACAACATATAATTCATTTTTAATTGCACAAGCCGTAACTGCACGGTGGAAATGTCTCTGGCTTGGATCAGTCATGTCCCGAACGGCTGCGTCGACCGGCTATATGACGTTGGGGCTTCAGGACCCGTATGTAGTATCGCCACACTGCCACCACCTGGCTGGAGCATCCCACTGCAGGGATTTTTCTTGTACCAAGTAGTTTCTACCGCCTTCCAATCCTGGAGTAGGACGTCCCAACTGACAGCTAACACCTTCCCACAAGGGAGTTGGTGTGCCCACCCTCTCTAAGGAGTGGTTCCCATTTTATCTACTTGCCGAGGCTTTCGAATCTGGGTGGACAATGAGCTGGGGACAACAGGCTGGCTGCTCACACCAGCGCGGAGCTCGAACTGACACTGTTCGGATGTTAAGACAGTGGGATATACCCACTGTGCCACCAATTCAGGTGCATAGCCGTGAAGAAGCAGAACAAAGTGTGAGTCCAGTGGCACCTTTAAGACCAACAATGCTTTATTCAATGTTATCAGCTTTCATGTGCATGCACACTTCCTCAGATACAATGAAATAGAATTTACCAGTCCATACATATAAGCAGAGATTGAGCAGTAAATTAGCATGCAACATAATGAATATATTTATCAGATTCAGGAATAACAAGTTTGGTTTATATGATTACCATTTAACATAATGAAGATGTGTTAACAGATGCAAAGACCAAGCAGAGATAACAAGTTAAGTCCACATAGTCACCATTTGTTTGGATTCAGTTCCATGGGAAAACACAGAGAGGCAAAGAAATATGTCAGACTTGGAGACTGATGTGTAAATGTATCATTCTTAATTGTGAAAGACTTAAAAAGTAATTAACTGAGACCCTGTGTTATACGCCATTCATCTCTTCTCAAGCACAGAGGTAGCTAGCAGCATCCTTTGCTCTGAGGTGGGGCAGTTGGTTGTGTAGTTGTTATGTCTCCTCTGTCAGCAGACCAGAGAAATGCATTGCAATCTACCATTCTAATATTAATTGCATTATATTACAATCACTATTCCATTTTATTATACACTAAAATAAATAAGATGTATAGCCCTTCTTGGTGAGAATACAGATGTAAGAACTGAATGAGCTTAGCACAGGGGTGGCCAAACTGTGGCTCCGGAGCCACATGCGGCTCTTTCACACATATTGTGCGGCTCTCGGCAGGGTGGTTGGGGAAGTGAAGGGGAGGCATGCCTCCCCAACTGACCTCCCCTCCCCTAGCCAGCGTTCCCCTCCCTGGGTAGGCTTGAGGTGGGCAGGGAGCAGAGAGAGAAAGCAACTTCAACTTTAAATGCATTCTCAAAGCCCCCCCCCCCCCCCCGGCTTGGAGAAAGCATTTGTCTTTTTAAATATCATTATCAATTACCCCTTTTGTTTTTATTTCTGGGAGTCTTATTTAATGTTAATGTTAATAAAAAGCAAATTTGCATATATTCCAATAAAAATATGTGTGTAATGTTTGTTCATGTCTTGTGACTCTCAGACATCTGGTACTTCTTCTATGTGGCTCTTACATTAAGCAAGTTTGGCCACCCCTGGCTTAGCATACGTGGTGAGATTAGAAACCAATAAGAACACCCCCCCCCCCCAAATAAGTGTTCTGAGCAAAATGTTTGTTGTATATCTAGGCTGAAGGCTATCTTGCTTGATTTGCAGTTTTGAGAGCAAAAGAGGTGACAATAGACTATGCTAATCAGATGACAAATAAATTAAATAGGTGTTCCCACACTTGACACCAAAAGCACTTTTTCGTTTCATTTCCCTTGTCTGTTATTGGAGTGTAAAACTAACTTCAGCTGGGACATACAGTCAATTATCAACTTACTACCCACCCTATGACAGCATGGCACAAGGACTATCAAAGATGTTTCCACTTTCTTTATTCACATATAAGGTGGTTCTTCTCTAAGATTCAAAAAGTATGGGGAGATATGGGGAGTGGAATCCATGACTCATCCCTTCATGTTTCATTGTTACAAGCACCCCATATTTGCAGCCTGTACCTGGCGTAGCTCACTTCTAGGACTGACATCCTGTTCAAACCCAGGGTTTAGAGGAATCCTGAGGAATTAAAGTTACCCATGTCTACCAACAACAAATTCCATATAGCATGTAGGAATCCACTATATATATCTGGGGGAAAGTTGGTGTATGCCAGTGGGAGAACAGTCTTGTATCTGTGAAATTGTCCAGTTAAATTGGTATATTTGCCTCTGGATGTGGTGGATGCTTCTTTGCTGGATGACCATCTTTCGGGTATGTTGTAGGGCTATCTTTCGGCTATGCTCCTGCAGAGTACGGGGGTTGGACTAGATGACCTTCAAGGTCCCTTCCAACTCTAACATTCTATAATTCTATGATAGATCCTTTTAATATCATGTCTCAATAGTATCCTAGTTAGCATGCATATATGGGACTCTGTCGATATACATCCCTCCTCAAATATTTTAGGAAAAGCTAGCAAGATATGAAAGTGTATATAGAAAAGTTTATTGAAAGATGCCCATTATTATGTATTGTAATAACATATCAAGATCTCCACTATTTTGATTGGGTTTCCATCCTCATTACACACTTAAAATATCATTTCCAAAATTGGTCCAGGCGTCAAGATACCAACATGATCGTACTTTCATTGTGAAAGAAATCTTGAACATTTTTGCAGGTCTTCAGAAGGCAGGCGCAGGATAGGTTTGTGACCCCATCCTTCCAAATGACACTGTGTGCACAAAGAGTGTGCAGTGTCCTGGCTTTGAGAGACACAATTATTAGCACCTTTAGACATGGTGCAGGGCAGGGATGATTCAGCAGTGCCCCCAGGCACCCTTTTATTGATGCAAAGATAGCTGAAAGGATGACTCAGCTACTCCATAACACATTGACAAGTGAAATGGAGGCTCTTCTGTTCTAGTACTCAATGCTTTCTCTTTTCTGCAACTTCATTCTCCTTCCCTGCCTTAATTGCTTTAAACATAGATCCTCTATCATCACAAGGGACACAGAAGGTCAATATGCCCCTTGTCTATTCCTTTGCCCTTCCCTGCAGATTGGGCACTTTAAGATGAATGGCAATGTTCTGGTTTGTATGTTTCTGAATATTTCTTCCATTGACTCAGGATATATATAGTTTTCTGACTCCAGTGTGTATAACTATTATAGCTTACCCAGGGATTATACTATGATAGGGAAGCTGTCCTGGCGAATGCATTAGCTGTCCCAGTAAAAATCAGTTTGGTCACCAAATGTGTCTTCACCGCACCGCTTGAGTGTCCTGGAAATAATAAAGGGAGGGTGTGGTTGTTGAAGCTGGACACCCCAGTTCAGCCTCAGGGTCTTGGAGGAGGGTTTTTGTTTTTTTTAAGCAAAAGGCTTGGGTTAAAAAATAAATAAAAGTGAAGTCAAGAGTAGGTCATGGCAGCACTTGGAAAGCCTAAAAGCAAATGCTTCTCTACCCATCACAATAGCCTAAAGTCTCCAGAGCTACTAAAGTGAAAGGGTTGAGTGAGCTGCTGGGAGGGGAGGAATTGATTTCATGCAGCAATAAATGTCAGACTAAGCGGACTGTAACTATCTGCACTGAAAATTAATCTGTCATACAGGTGCAGGGAGGAGAAAGGGTCAAAACTCAGCACCTGTGGCTTACCATATTTTAATTAGCAGTTCATCAATTGTATTTATTTATGAAAATTGTGTCCTGCCTTTTTGCCCTCATCAGGGCCACCAAGGTGGATAACAGATCAAAAACATACATAATAACAACATATCTTAAAAAACACTAAAACCAACCAAAACACATCATCGAAACCATTAAAATCTAGCTAAAATACACATACAAAAACATAAAAATAATAATTAATACACTTGATTGGAAACAGGGATTAGTTAGTACTGGGGGGGGGGAATCTCCTGAACCAGCTCAGAGAAAATTTAAAAATTTAGAACAAAGGTGTCCCTGTGAATGACAGAAACCAAAGCTACAATACCCTATTCAAAAATAAGGCTCTCACGGCCTCTTATTCAAGCACAATATATTTTGGATATACACAGCATCAGAAGTACAGTGAGCCAGATGCTGATTACCGCTGGAACATTAGGCTGCTAAAAAGAAGTGGTTATCAGCATCTGGTTCACTGTACTTCTGATGCTGTGTATATTCAAAATATATTGTGCTTGAATAAGAGGCCATGAGAGCCTTATTTTTGAATAGCAAAAATCTTAACCCCACAGATGAATCTTAGCCCCACAGATGCTTCGGAAATATGCATTTAGACAGATTACCGCTGGAATATTAGGCTGATAAAAAGAAGTGGTTATCTGTCTAAATGCATATTTCCGAAGCATCTGTGGGGCTAAGATTAATAAAACTGCTAACATGGAAAATGGTGCTACACACAACACTGTCGGCCCCAGTGTCTAACAGGGCCAAGCATGGGAGTTTCAAAGAAATTATGAAAAAACCAGAAGTCCCTCAATTAAAAACCAGTGTCATTGGGTGCAGAGGACCAACTTTGGACAAGATGCATAGTAGTATGGCTAAATATCAGCCTTTTATATTGCTTAAATATTTTGCCAGGCTGGTTTCCTGGTTGGCATATAGGGTCACCTTTGGGCCAAGCAGTGTCTTATATGACATGTTACTTGGAATGATTTTATATATGTATGAAGGGTGTATGGTCTTTTTTCTCTATGAATGCCAACTGCCCATCTGTAGAATGGTAGCTGTCTGCGAACACATAATTCTCCTCTCCTCTATTTTATCATCATAACAATCCTGCAGGGTAGGTTAAATTTAGAGAGTGACTGGCCCAAGGTCACCCAGCAAGCTTCTATGGCAGAGGTGGATTTGAACCTGGGACTCCCAGATCCTAGTTTGATACCCTAACCACTACACCACATTGGCTTTCAGCTTCTTCTCCTCGCCTCCCCCGGCAGACTCCCCCAAAAGTTGTGCGGCAGCAAATCATTCTGGTGAGTTGTGTGGGGAGCACTCACAGGCCCAGCCAAGTCATGTAAATTCTGTGAGGGCTGCTGCTGCACCCAGACAAGTTGTGTGGCATCAAGTCAGCCAGTAGCCAATGCTGAACCTGGGTAAGTCACATAAACTGCATGGTGGCAAGTTTCTTAGTAGTTGCTACTGGGCCTGGCCCCAATGTGCCCTCCCTCCAGAGTAAGTGGGAAGGGAGCTGGAGTAGATTCAGGGCCAAAATAGCCTAGGAAACAGCCCTCCACCTGCCTGGAACTGACAGAAAAGATCTGAAGGCTGGTAGTATTTTTGTGGTTGCATAGCAACCCCCACAATGGCCACTGAGATCTCCATTCCTAAAGGCAGAGGCACAGTTTCTATTATTTTGGGAGGTTAACACCCCAATGGTAATTTTTTTTAATGTTTACATTTCCGGTTTATTTATTTATTTATTGCAAACCTGGGGCTTTTCTCAGGTTGGTAGAAAGATCCATCTTGGATGTTCAAGGCTCCAGTCTCTAGATTTAAGTATCCATAGATGGGGCCACATATATCTTCTTTGCTCATGCATGCGGTCCTGACCTTCCTTAAGTATAGACAATTCATTCACCACCAATTTATTGTTGGAAATGTATGTGTTTACAAGGTCTGATTCAGTCATTATAGGGTTAACTTGTATTCCTAGTTTGCTATTGTTTAGACTGACCTGGAAGGGATACCTGGCACTAAGCCAATGGGGGATTTGCCCGGGAAAAGTAACTTCTATTTTGATGCAGATTGGTCATTTGTTCCAGGTGACTTCCTTTCTAGGGGTCAAGAAGAAGGAGGAAATCTCCATTACGTGTGTGCTTGTCTTCAGTATAGGAAGCTTAGAAATGTAGCTCTTAGTGTTTTGTTAATTTGTAGCAATCCCGTGTACCTTTTCCCTTAGAATAAAGTATTTTTAAAAAGCAAAGAAATCTCTTCTTTCCAATAGAGCAAGATCCATCAAATAGTCTGAGTATTAAACAATTTTTGACTATTTACAACAAATTGGTAGCATAGGGCGGTTTAAATGCTCATTGGATAGAGAGAGAGAGAGAGAGAGAGAGAGAGAGCTGAGCCAGCACATAGAGGCTTATTTTAAAAGTGAACTAACTTTTTCCTGCAAAGTTTTTTTTCTACTTTTTGCCAGACAAAGCTGTGACCAGAAAAAGTGTGAGCACTTTTGATTCTTGCTGATTAAAGGGATCATCACTTTAATGCTGGTTTGCATTTTGGAAAGCAGCTGAAAGAAAGCTTTTTGAATTTTTTTTCTACTTGGCGCCGGAGCTCCGGAGAGCTGATTGCTTCACCGGTCCCAGCTGAAAAGCCTAAGGAAAGGAT
>NW_015163142.1:352182-399940 GCF_001447785.1 Gekko japonicus
AAATATTTTTTGACTTTTTCTGAGAATAAAACAAAATATACTTTTGTGTATCTGATAAAGAGCAAAGATGAGACACTGAATAAATTCAAATGTTACCTGGCCACAATTAAAAATAAGTTTGGCAGAGCACCCCAAAGCTTACGCACTGATGGAGGTGGAGAATATTGCAATGCTGAATTTAAAGCATTTTTGGAACATGAAGGGATTGAACACAAGGTGACTATCCCACATTCGCCTCAACAAAATGGATCTTCTGAGAGGCTGAACAGAACAATTCAGGACATGTGTAGGGCAATGCTTATGCATTCTGGACTACCAAACAGCCTATGGGCTGAAGCTGTGAACACAGCAGTGTATCTACACAATAGAGTACCCTCAAAGCTTACTGGGACCACTCCTTTTGAGGCCTGGTTTAAAAAGAAGCCTGGATTAAAGCACATCAAAGCTTTTGGTTCCAAAGGGTATGCCCACATACCAAAGGAGAAAAGGGGAAAACTTGACCCCAGAGCTGAAGTTGGATTCGTAGTAGGGTATCCAATCGGTGGAAAGGGATACAGGATATACAATCCACAAAATTGCACAGTTAAGGAACGCAATGTTGTATTTGTTGATGAGAGTGATTTGCCAAGTGTTTCCAGTGCAACTGATCCACAGATGTCTGGGACTGCACCTGAAGAGTTGGTGACATGGTTACCTGTAGTGATCACCGGGGAACCGGCAGGTCTACCTTCTGAGGAAACTACCAGAACAGAAGGGGAAGCGGGAACCACACCAGAGGAGGCAGCAGAACCCACAACCAGTGTGAGACGGTCAGAAAGGAGCACTAAAGGGCAACCACCAAAGAAATATGGATTTTGTGAAACTGTGCAATCCGCAAAGGAGCCCAAGAACTGGAAGGAAGTATGCAACCTACCTACGAGTGAAAAAGACAAATGGATTACAGCAATGGAACAAGAAATACTATCCATTTACGAGAAGGAAGCATGGACTCTTACTAAGCTACCTCAAGGCAGAAAGCCTGTTGGATGCAAATGGGTTTTCAAAATAAAGCATAAAGAAGATGGAACTGTGGAGCTATACAAAGCACGCCTAGTGGCCAAAGGCTATTCACAAGAATATGGGACTGACTATTTTGAAACTTTTGCTCCAGTTACCGACCAAGCAACTTTCAGAACACTTCTTAGTGTTGCAGCATCAAGAGACATGGTTGTAGAGCATCTTGATGTAAAGACTGCTTTTCTCAATGGAGAACTATCCGAAGAAATCTACATGGAACAACCTGAAGGTTTTAAAGTCAAAGGACAAGAGGATTATGTCTACAGACTCAACAAAGGACTCTATGGGCTAAAACAAGGAGCAAAGGCCTGGTATGACAAAATTACTGGACTGCTACAGAAGCAAGGTTTTGAACAAGGGAAAGCTGAACCTTGTCTGTACACTAGAATTAAAAATGGACAATACCAGTATGTTCTTGTTTACGTTGACGACCTGATCGTGGCCTGTCAAAACAGAAAGGACATCAAAGACATAGCTGATGGACTGAATAAGGACGTGGAAGTCAAACAGCTAGGAGATGTACAACAGTACCTCGGAATGCAAATTGAGAGACTCGAGGATGGGACTTTTCTTCTATGCCAGAAACGAAAGATTATGGACTTTGTAGAATCTATTGGCATGAAGGACTGTAAAACATCATCCATACCAATGGAACCTGGATATCTGAAGGAAAAGAATGGACAACCACTCAGAGACATTGGAGAATACAGAGAAGCAGTTGGGAAACTTCTCTACCTGAGCAAAACCACGAGACCAGACATCACAGCGGCAGTTGGCACCTTATGCAGAAAAGTGAGTTCGCCTAATCATCATGATTGGAGTGCAATAAAGAAACTGGCGCGGTACCTGAAAGGAACAATGGACTTACAACTGAAAATTGCACCGTCTGAAGGGCCCAGACTAGTCGTATACATGGACGCCAACTGGGGAGAAGAATCGGACAACTACAAGTCTACAAGTGGATATCTATTTTTCTACGGAGATGGACTAATAGACTGGACTAGTAGAAAACAAACTGTTGTGGCGCAGTCTACAGCGGAAGCGGAGTGTGTTTCAGCAGCAAGTGCCTGTAGTAGACTTGAATGGATTTTTCATATGTTAAAGGACTTTGGAATAAGAGAACCTGTACCTGTACTTATGTTTGAAGATAATCAGGCTTGTATTACCATATGTAAGGAAGAAAGCACCACAGCTAGAAGTAGATCAATTGGTATTAAGTGTGCTTTAGTGAAGGATTTGTACCAGAAGAAGCTGATAGATATTGAGCATTGTCGTACAGAAGAAATGGTGGTTGACATTCTGACTAAGCCAATGAGCAAAGAGAAATTTGAACCTCTACGTAAAATGTTGAATATGATTGGTACAAATGTTGAATTGAATAATGAATAATGTTTTTGTATGTATGACTTACATGTCAGACCTTGAGAAGGGGTGTTGGAAATGTATGTGTTTACAAGGTCTGATTCAGTCATTATAGGGTTAACTTGTATTCCTAGTTTGCTATTGTTTAGACTGACCTGGAAGGGATACCTGGCACTAAGCCAATGGGGGATTTGCCCGGGAAAAGTAACTTCTATTTTGATGCAGATTGGTCATTTGTTCCAGGTGACTTCCTTTCTAGGGGTCAAGAAGAAGGAGGAAATCTCCATTACGTGTGTGCTTGTCTTCAGTATAGGAAGCTTAGAAATGTAGCTCTTAGTGTTTTGTTAATTTGTAGCAATCCCGTGTACCTTTTCCCTTAGAATAAAGTATTTTTAAAAAGCAAAGAAATCTCTTCTTTCCAATAGAGCAAGATCCATCAAATAGTCTGAGTATTAAACAATTTTTGACTATTTACAACATTTATATGGTTGGAGATGGGGAAAACTGCTGCTGGGTATATTGCTGATCTACCTATGCACATGATATTTTTCCAGATATGAAACTACCTATGGGAGATGGAACTTGTCACATGGGTAAAAATGTTTCATGTGAACTAAGCCTTAAGAAACGTTAAATGAAGTAAAGTGAGACATTTGCCTAACATTTGTTCACAAAGAAGATCAGAACCTCTGCTTCAGAACTAAATTCCTTGCTGCTGGATCATACCAATTTTAATAAACAGCCTGCCCATCTCAAACATCAATTTGTATGACAATTTCCATTTCTGAGTTTCAGATCACAGTCTGAAAAACCGAGTCCGCCCCAAGAACAGAGAATTTGGTCACCCCTTACAATTTTTACTATTCAATGTAATCTTTAATAAATATCCATATACAGACATCTAATGAACACAAAATGAAATCCATAAAGTTAACTGAAGAATTTGAAGTATAACCAGTTAGGAGGAATTTATGCATCCTTGCACTTCAACTAATTTGGGGACTGTCATATTGAGCTTATGGACTGAATCCACTTGCTAAGTGTGTCTTGGGCAGTGTTCCTGCTAAGCTGTGCTAAGGTACACGAGTGCACTAATTTTTAGGCTGTAGTGCACAGATTTTTGCCTGAGTGCAGGTCAATACAATTCTCTCCTGCTTACTTCCTTCTCTGGGGCTACCGCTACCGCCCTTAAAGATACAGAGAGATACAAAGAGAGATACAAAGCAAAGCCTTTCTTCCGTCCATTGGCTGAGGTCTCCTCCTGCTGCCTCCTCCTCCTCCTTTGGGGAGGAAGGGAGGGGGAGGGAAAAAGAGACATATCAATTGAGGATGAGAAAAGACAAAACAAAATGAAGGCTGAAGGACTCTGAAATGTGCCTTAAAATTTTGGTCTTATTATTGGATGCTCTTGGGACTCTTGGGACTCTCTTAAACAGTTAAATCAATGGATAAAAAGATAAATAATTTAGCATAACCAACTATGTTCAAAGTAACACTAGCAATTTAAGATTAACGTTTGTGTAAGCTGTTGTTATGATCTCCTATTCTTGGGGTTTTAGTTATTAGTGGTTTTCTTTCCTTTCTCCCTAGATGTAGTTACCCCTTCCCAATTTTTCATTGTAGTTTGTAGTCTATTAAAAATGCAATAAAAAATCCCCTTCCGGGGGGCTAAAACAAAACAAAACACATTGCACTCTCAAATCTCCCACCAATAAGACTTAAGACTGCAGTGTGTGTGTGTGTGTGTGTGTGTAAAATGCATCCAGAAGACTGATGTTAGGGAATTTTAACCCTTTCCCTTCTGAAAGTTTTCCTTTGTGGCAAATTTCTTGTGCTCCCTACATTGGGGGTTGAACTACGGTGTTGGCTGGTGTCCCTGCCTTCTGGAAGTGAGTGAAGGCCCAGCTGATAGTCTCCCTTTCCCCCACCAAGCTTTCTTCCTGATGATTCTGCTCTGGAGGGAAGACAGTTCAAGCAAGTGGCTCATTCTTCTGTTTTCCTTTTGGAGCAATAAGGAAGTCCGTCTTGCCCTGTGGATGACTTGTTTTTCTCTAACGGCAGCCCCTTCCCTTTAGTATCACAAGGAGAGGAGTTTTCATAAGCAGTTTCTGATATGACAGTGGCATCAGATGTTCAAAGAAAATAAGCAAAAACAATAATGGGCTAGCACAAGGCAATGCGGAGGGGAGAGACAGGTGTGTGTGTATAATACATTTATTAACCCTTTGACTTGGATGTAGGGATTCCAGCCTCCATTGATTCTTGTTTCCCATGCTGCCATTTCCTCCAAGGGAAGCAATCTCTATCATCTGCTGATCAGTTGTAATTCTTGGAGACCTCCTGGCTCCACTTGACGGGTGGCAACCCTAGTCAAATCATACTCATTCACAACTTTAATAATAGAATCTCTTTTGGCTCACAAAGTAGAATTTTTGCTCAAAACACTCCACAGTTTAGAGGGAACATTGGAATTGGGGCATGTTGTGAATGAGAGGCAAATGGGCAAGTTATGCTGTAAGTTATGGAGATGGAAGGCTGAGTTAGCCTCCCTGTGATGGGCAGAGTATGGGAAAGATACACTTCCCCAGACAGAGAAGGTAATTTAGAATCTAAAGGGAAAACACACTGGCTCTTTGATGTGTTAATACTTCTTGATTGGAGGGACCATGTTCTGGTGGACTTGAGCCCAAAGACCTGGTACCCCGATTGGCTGAGGCCCTAGGAGTCCATGTGGGGTGGGGGCCTGAAAAGGAGAGCTGTTCCTTTTAGAGGGTGTTTGCTCGTGTCTCTCTGTCTCTCTGTGTGAAGTTCCATGGTGGTGATGAGAAATGACAGAGGAGACTTGTCGGTGCAGCCCTGTGGTGGGCACCATGCAACTGGCAGTACCAGATGTTTAAGGGTTGTTATCTTAACTAGCCAGTAACCTTTCTTTCATATTCTTTCATATTCTTCTAATGTTTTGCTTAACTCTATTTAGATCTGTCTTGTAGTTACCATGAGTTGAGCCATGCAGTAATTTTATTATTGGACTAAAGAGTCTGCACGCTTCCTCACTCATGGCCTTACTATTTGGCAATACTACCTTTAGTGACAATCCTCAGGCAACACTAAGCGAGAGGGACAGATTTTCAAATCCGAAGGTGGTGGTGCACTAACAAAGCAGGCAAAAGAGAGGGGCAAGAAACAGCTTTCTGCCCCAACTTCTCAACAGGACTGCAAGCTGGCAGAGGGAGTTTGGCGCAAAAGTGCCCTCTCAATCACAGGGTGGTGAAGCTATTCCGCTACAGGACTTTCCTAGCCTATAGGATAAAGCAGAATACAAGAAAAGGAAATATCTTCTACCTCTAAGAAATGTTGTAAAAAAGGAGCATTTCTACTAAAGAGATCTCAAAATCTCATGTATCCCTCCTTCTCCTCTAAACTGTGAAGCCAGTATCTGACTAATAATAATTTAAACTGATTACCTGCTGGTACTACACACCTGATCGCCCACATCATCTCAACCACAATCATAGTCAATTCTGCTGGAAGCAATGCAGGCTTAAAGGAAACTATTTTCACTGCTGGTGGGAGTGCCCACACATCAGCAACTTTTGGAAAAGTGTCATAGCAGAAATAAACAAGGTCACCTCTCAAATAATTCCTCTCAAACCATCCTACTTCAAATTCAAGAAACACCTGATTCACAATACAACTACAACGAACTTACCTTGATTTTGCTGGCAGCGGCCCGCTTGGCTATAGCTACCACCTGGAAGTCTGCCTCCCCTCCAACACTGACCATGTGGAGACATAAAGTATGGGATCAGTTTATTATGTGCAAAATCTCTGACTCACTTCAAAGACAATGACTGGGCACCACCATGACCTACTCCAGGTTTGTACGCACATGGTTTCCATGGCTGCAGTACATGACAGAAGCTGAACTTCTTCCCACTAACACTACTAATTCTTCTTTGCTTTTCCTCTAGCTTTCTACAGTACACACTCAGTTACATATAAAAATATTTTACATCTAAGATCCAGACCTAATCCAGTACTCACACTTGCCTTACTGACAGAGGTAGCGCATAATTACCAACCCTTCTTACCCTTTCTAATTGGTTGATAAATGTTCAAAAAATGTTAAAATACTTTTTACTGCTACATAATAAGCTTTTGATGTGACTTGATCCTTATCTCTTGTTGTTGCTTGTTTAATGCTTTTGATGTTCATTGTTGTTAATGATGATTTAAAAACAGGTTCCCCTGTCTTGAACTGAATGGTTCCAGTCCATAAATTACTAACAAATCTGGAGAATTCTTGGGGGAAAATCGTATCTGAGATTTCTAAACCTTTTTTATAATTTATCAGTCCCATGTGATAAATTATCACCCCACCCCATGTTCTTTTAAAATAAGATGGTGTTGGATCCAGCATTAATGTCCAATTCTGGAAGATAACAGATAATCATTAGAAAACTGGTGTGATTTTTATGTGGTAGACAAGAACAAGCTGTTCGAATGACAAATACAAAAGATTAACATGGGAGGGGGGAACCCTCTGTGCTGGTGGCTCAGTAGGAATTTAAATGAGAACAAAAACCAAGGGTCAGACAGAAGTCAAGTAATATTTTGTGTGCACATGCAGGGCCGCAGCTCCTTATGAGTCCAAGAGATTGCATCACAGCTGGTTACATTAAACAGTACCCAAACCCAGTGAGGCGAAGAGGGGTTATTGTTAAATAAACGCTGGAGCACACACAAGCACACACACTTAGTGCTTTCCGGATGGTGGCTTGCCTCTCCTTCAGAGAAAGAGGTAGCATGGTGTAGTAGTCAGAGTACTCCACCAGGACTGGAGAGAATGAGTTTCAGTCCCCATTAGCCATGAGGTTTACTGGATGACCTTAGGCCGGTCACTCTGTCTTAGTCTAACGTACCTCACAGAGGTGTTGTGAAGATACTGCCTGGGTGAATTGCCCTTTGTAGACACCAGGGCTATTTTTGGGCAGGAACACACAGGAACGGAGTTCCAGCTGGCTTCCAAGCCCAGCAAGCCCCGCCTCCTGCTCCCAGCAGCCCTCAGTTGGGCCATGAGGAGCAAGAAGCAGGGAGGTAAGTTGCAGAGCCCTCCCCCCCCGCCTTTCCTGGTCTGCGCCAAGGCGCAGGGCTCGGGGAAGGCCTGTGGAGACCTCCCCTCGCCTTTCCCGCCCCCTGGTCTCTCCCGGGGTGTGGCCTAATATGCTAGTGAGCCTATTAATGAGCCTAATATGCCAATGAGCATATTTCCTAGGGTGTGGCCTAAAATGCTAATGAGTTCCTGCTGGGCTTTTTTTTTTTTTACAAAAAAAGCCCTGGAGATCACGATGGTATCTGCTGAATGGGTCCTTGTTTTTGTCAACATTCGCCCAGCGCCAGAGGCTCCCTTGGTTGCTGGAAATTGAGATTTTTGCCATCTTTTGTTGATTTTAGAAATTTTAACTTTTTTTTTTAATTTGAATAGGTATTGGATTTATTACTATGTCTGTATTTTAACTGTGCCCCGCCCTGAGCCTGCTCATGGGGACAGTGGGAAATAAAACCAATAAATAAATAAATAAAATACAGGACCATGTACAGCACTCTGAACCACTCAGCGGAAGAGCAGTATAAAAGTGCACTAAATAATAAAAAAGAGCTTTCTCTGGAAAATGAATATATTTACTGCTTGCTTTCTGACCAGGCTAACACAACGAGCACAGAATAGATACAGACATCTTGTTTGGGTACACCTTGTTTTGTTTGTTAAAAAGGGGTTTAGTGTGTTTTGTGCACTAAAAATGCTGTTGACATTCTTTAATATTGTTATGAGGCATGCTTGGACTCATTATATTCAGACTACATTCGAAGTGACTTCAATGGTCAACACATTTCCTGCTGTAACTTTTTTTTTGTCTCCCAGCCAAAGGCATGAAATTGCCAGAGACTGTACCTTCCTCCCACTTCTCAGGCAGTTAGGGGAAGCCATCCCCATTCTTGTGGCAATTAAAACTCTCAGTTGCAGACTGGGCTGGGCAAAAAAAACAAAAAGCTGTTTCACACCACCAAGCCCTCAAGGCAGTGAGGTAAGGCTGGGAGTGGGGAGCATGGTTTGACTCTATTTTTGTAAGAAGCCAAAATATAGACCTCAGCTTTACACATGAACAGGCAGGCTCATGCATATTAAGATCACTGTACCATGAGAAGGCACCCAAGAGACCTCCGATTAGGATCTCAGATCCTGAGTCTGTGGTTTCCCCTCACTTAGGGTCAAATGAGGATTCCATCACCATTTTAATGCAATTTTAAAATGCCAGAAGGGCCTGATCCTGATTGGGCCTGCAGCACAGTAGTCTGAGGTACTCATTTCTCTCCCCTATGCACTACCAAGGGCTGTCACTGCTATTTCAGGGCAGGGGACAAGAGGGCAGTGCTTTTTTGGATCAGGACCATGTGACATTTTTAAATGACTTCAAAATGGTAGAAGCATCACTACCAATCTGTCCCCCATCTCTGTATGCATTTCTATACCTTAAAAAAGTACCCGAAGCCTTTTTTTAAAGCTCCAGATGTTTCTATAAGAGAAACTGTTGTAGGGCAGCTTTTCCATGTATTCCCTGTATTCAGGGATTATCTAAGAAGGCACTAAATAAATATAATTATATTGGTGTTATGTATTCAGCCTGAACTGCCCTTGCAAAAGGACTGAGTTTGAGATGCATAACAATAGATTGCTAGGATCCTAGAATGGACCAGTAGGGAGACAAGGATCCTAGAGTAAACCAACTGGGAAACAATAGAGTGTAAATAGCCTATCGTTGGCAGTGGGGTGTTTTTGGGTGTAACCCTTTTCAGGCATAAATACCTGGCTTTGGCCAGGGATTGCAGTCTTCTTCTTTCTCTTGCTGAATAATTAATAAACTATGAGTTGATCACTTCTATGCATCTGAACCCAGTATATTTCACTAGCTATAATTTTTCTTGTGTGCATGTTCCCAGATGTCCTTTATTTATCAAAATTAATTTCATCCATATGTTTATAATGCGCCCCCCCCCACACACACAAATGGGTGTTTGACTATTAACTGACACAACTATATTCTGTTATTTCAGTTTGGAATTTTCTTTACAAGTCTGTTCATTAGAACCTTTTTATCCCCTTAGAAGTGGGAGAAATCGAATCTAAGATATAAAAAGTTTGCCCCAACTGTTCCATTTGGGTCATGAGTAGGCTGGAACCTAATTGAAATCATGTTTATAGTGTGATAAGAAAATTGTAATGGTGTGATTAGGGCAGACACTATTAATCATTCCTCCGGTTTCAATTCAAGTAGTAACTTTGGAATGTCATTACATTCAAGACATATGCCGCAGCCAGCTAACTCTAAATGGCTTCAATGGGACTTTGTCTGATGGAAGCCACTGCAGGCTGAAATAGCACCATGACTGTGCCAGCTCCACATCTCACAGAGGTCAATTAAACTCTTTACCTGGACTTCAATTTGCTTTGAATGATTTTTTTATTTCCCTGTACAGCTGTACAGCTTTTGCATGTCATTTGTTCCGTAATGAGGATATAAGGTGGTAGAGTCCTTGTTCTCTCCCTTTACCTTGTAAGATACACACAGAATGAAGAGTAGTCTCCATTGCCTGATATCCTTTTGTATCAAGCCAATCTCATTCAGAGGCCAAGCAGGAGAGATAAGAAGTTCATCCAAAGCAAACTAAAGTCCAAGAAAGAGTTCAATTGACTTCTGTAAAATGTAGAGCACACAGAACCTCCTGTGGGGTTAACTCATCTGGCAGCAACAACTTCTGTTACAAAAAAATCCCAGTCAAGCTATTTAGAGATGCTCGATGCTCACCAATTATTCTACAGGTTCCTAGTTGCCCCGCATTGGCCAAATGTTTTTTAAAAGAGAAAGATAAGGAGTTCTGTTTTGTTTCAGAATGAAAGGTAATGTTACATGATTTATGAGCTCTAACAAATGGTGGAATGGATCTCTGGTGGAAACAGGGTACCAAAGGGATAATCATGCAAATGAAGCCTATGCTGTAGGATGATTGTTTTTCCAAATATGGGTTGTACGCAGGCACAAGGAAATTTCCACATGGATGTTTTTCATTTGCTCCATTAGCTGGCAGTTCTATTTTAAAAAAAGAAAAAAAGAAGTATCATATTAGAAAAAGAACTGGGAGATCCTGTGAATGATTTCTCAAGCATTTTTGCTGATAAATCGCAGGTGCTCCAGCTCAGACTGATTCATCTCATTTCTTCATGCCAGTACCCTCAACCTTAACACTGTTCCTGGAACTGTTATTTATCCTGTCTTCTCCTGTGTTGATACCAGGCACTGCTGCCCTACTGTACAATAAACATTCACAATGAAGCTCAAGAATACCATGGCATAAATTGTGCTATGAGCTTATCACACAGTAAATGAAACAAGTCTGTCCTCATCAATAATAGATGGTGCATAAAGGAGCAGTAAGCTGATGAATTGGACAATGGCAAAGATAGAATCATAGAATCAGAGTTGGTACCTCTACGGTCATCTAGTCCACCCCCTGTGCAATGCAGGAAATTCACAAATACCCCCCCCCAGTGACCCCCGATCCATGCCCAGAAGATGGCAAAAAAAACAAAACAAACCCACCCACCCTTCAGAATCCCTGGCCAAACTGGCCTGGAGAAAAATTGCTTTCTGTTCCCAAAGTGGCGATCAGCATTTCCCTGGATGTGTAAAATGATCTGCTATCTGTAGTGATATCTGACTAGTGTTTTCCTTTTTTCTTCCAACTTGATTGGCCAAATGTGTTAGTAGGTTAATGGCTATGATACTGTAGTATATCTTACTTAGCTGAAATGGGGAACAATGTATTAGAATAGAAGTTAAAATGTTTGGAGCTGTGCTACCTAAAATGTTTGGAGCTGTGGTTAAGCCGGTGTCAACAAAGGAGTTAGAGGTGAATAAATGGGTTGTTAGATAACTCACATCCAGAGCTTTTTTTGTAGAAAAAGCCCAGCAGGAACTCATTAGCATAATAGGCCACACCCAACAGCAGAAACTCATTAGCACGAGGCCACACCCCGACAGTGCAGCTCAGTAGCATATTAGGCCACACCCCTGCCTTCCCTTGGCTTGCCTGGGTGCCCCACAGCTGCGGGGAGCCCAGACAAGCAGGCCTTTGGACAGGCCAGGGAAGGCACAGGGAGGCATTTAAATGCCTCCCTGATCCTTCCAGCCCCCCCTGGCCCGCCAGCCTTGGAGTAGCCGGGGGTGTGTGTCTCGCTCTCCAGGCCTTCCCTCTGTAGCCACGCATGCAGACGTTTTGGCTGTAGTGGGCGTGGCCAGCTCTGAAGCCAGCCGGAACTCCGTTCCTGTGCGTTCCTGACCAAAAATAGACCTGCTCACATCCATTACTACTGGGAAGGATACCTGAGTAGCTTTGTTCTGATGATATCCTCAGATTGAAAAGAGACTTCTTAAGAGGTTAGAGCCTGCAAGATCATTTGTGATTTTCACTTTAAAACACTTTGATGCCCAACACATAGTTAATTTTTCATTTCCATCAGGACTCAAGTATGAGATGGAAGAATACTTTACTCAGAGACAGGGGAACTCAGATCAGACAGCACATCAATTATCATATGTTCTATTCAAGACATTTCAGAAATATTTTAATTTGTACGATTCATTGAATTGTATTTATCTGTTTGAACTAGAGAAGGGGTCTTTGATTCAGGTTTGCACTGCACCCAGAGAAATTTGGGCTCTTTGTGATATCACTCAGCATCACTGAATGATGTCTACAAATCTTCTTCCATGATGGCCACTTGGGAGAACACATGCATTGGCTTCTTAGCCAAACCTGATTTGTACTTCAGCATTAATCTGAGTTCTTTCATACCAGTCTTCATATTTGATCATGTTGTTATTGAAATTAGAAATGTTTTACAATATTAATATTCCATGGTTTCTTATGTTTTACTGAAATCCACGACATATATACACAGGCAAGTAAAATTCTCCATTTCTTGTGAGAAACCATATCAAAGAGGAACTTTGTATGAAAGATTAATGTTTTTTGATGAGTAGAACAACCTCCCTCACAATCAACATATTGATGAATTCAGGATTTCTAGGCTACACCAAATTTACATTGCAAAAAGCTTTCTTATTATGACACGTTCTTTGGTATACTTGATTCTGCATTGTTGGCATGGTGGAAGCATGACTCAGGTCCAGGAAGAGTAACAATGTGAAAGCCTGTAAATCATGTCATTAGAATGTCAGGGACAGCATCTAATTGCTTAAATCTGAGCAAAGGCCTTACAAAAACAACTTGTTCATCTTCCTAGGCTCTGCTAATAGTTGCTGTAAGCCACAACATAATGTTTAAATGGCATTCATTTTTAATTGGACATAAGAGAGAAAGGTGCAAAGCCCAGGCATTCCACATGCTATTATCCCTTTGAAATCTGCTATTCTGTTAATGGGAGCAAACTGCAATAGCTTTTCTTTGTTTCTCTAGCAGTAGTGGTAGTTGAAGTAAATAGGCTATATTTGAATAATGCAACAGAGAAATTAAATTAAAGCTGTTCATGGACGAGAGCAACCTAATCATGGAACTGCACTAACCAAACATTTTCCAATCCTTGTCAGAAACAAGAACCAGTGGATGGAAATGGTTATTGAATTGTAAAATTCACCATGTGCCTTAAAATTCAAGTGGCCTAGGGCTAGAAAGTACTTCCATTGTGCAAATTCTTTCCAGAGCAATACAATAATAAAATGTGAGAAAATGGAAAAAGTCAAACAGGATTATTTTATTAGTATTAGGCCTGAAGTCTAGCAAATAGTGCTGGGGGGTGACCTTAAAACCCACGCTTTTATCCCTGGCCAATTTCAAAGAGAAACTTTTTTTGTGTGTCCCTGACCACAGTGCTCTCTGGGGCACATATGGGGAAAGGCGGTCCCTCAGGTAGACAGGCCCCAGACCATATAGGGCTTTAAAGGTCAAAACCAGCACCTTGAAATGAATCCGGTAAGCTATTGGCAGCCAGTGCAGTGCCTTCAGCACAGGTTGGATGTGGTCCTGTATAGAGAGGCCCATTAACAGCTCGGCTGCCTCGTTTTGCACTAGCTGCAGCTTCCAGATTTGAGACAAGGGCAGCCCCATGTAGAGAGCATTGCAGTAGTCTAATCTCGAGGTGACCATGGCATGGATCACTGTTGCCAGGTCATTACGTTCGAGGGAGGGAACCAGCTGCCTAATTAATCGTAGATGGTAAAAGGCAAAAAAAAAAAAAAAGCAACATAGGTTGACATTCTAATATGATCATTTGGACAATGTCTGTGGATATAGCTGAATGAAAAACTGAACTGCTGATCTGGTGCAACCAAACTGACAAAGGGTCACTACCTGATACCATAGCAGAGAAAAACTGAACTTCCATGCTCATAGGAATTGCTGCCAGCATCTGGCTCTTGTCAAGATGTTCTATCTCATGGCCAAAGATGTTGATGGCCATTATTTACTGATCTCCTAATTACAGAATAATGTAAAATAATCATAGATTATAAAATGCAGGAACATTAGGGAGGTCTGAAGGGTACTCCAATATTTGCATTAATCCGTATCATCCCTTTTCATTCACAACCCTTATTGTACCATTTGTGATTAAGAGGTAATTATTCTGACAATGATTTTCCTCTTTTTGATGTGTCATCATCCTAATTACGTTCAGTGATTCACCTAAAAGTCTATGGAAGAAGAATATAACTCAAACATGATCGAACAGTTGTTTTAGACGGTTTTGATCCTTTTATTACTGTGCCGGAAAATTCTCAGTTGACTGGAGATAGGGTAGTGGTGCTTAATGAACCTCTTATTACTGTGCCGGAGAATTCTCAGTTGACTGGAGATAGGGTTGTGGTACATGTTAATGAAATAATGTCTGAGGGGGAGGAATCTGAAATTTAAAATATTTCTGTGCAAAGCTAGGATAGAAAAACTGACATACAATGAACATAAGATTTTATATATGCCACAAGTAGCTGAGTAGATAGTATTGAATTCAGTGAGATAGCAAAGGTTGCCTAGGGCAGATTGGACATTATGGCCTCTGGGGAAAGTTCCACTGGGCCAGTGGCCTCAGGTCCCCCTAATCCCAAGAGAGGGGTGGCCCTTGTCCCAGGCAAAACAGGCAGGAGATGCTGCCTGCTGCTCCATGGCTGCGGTCACACGTAACAGAAGCCTGCTGCCTGCTGCTCCATGTAAGGCAAACACAAGCTTCTGCTGCTGCTATCACTACATAGTTGCCCCCATACCATGTTGCATGGGCATAAGCTGCTGCCAGGGTGTGGCAGCCCTGTCCCATGCAGGGCAGGCAGAAGCCTGCTCTCCCCCTCTTCCCCCCTCCATTGGGGATGCCCCTTTTCTGGGGCTTTGTCACCTTCCGGGCTGCTCCTGTATGAAAGTACTTTTAGACAGGTTGTACTTATCACGGGTTCTGCTGCCCCCAGGAGGTGGTGGGCTCTCCTTCTTTGGAGGGTTTCAAACAGAGGCTAGATGGCCATCTGACAGCAATGCTGATTCTGTGAATTTAGGCAGATCATGAGAGGGAGAGCAGGAAGGGTTGCATCAGTGCTTAGTTCTTGTGGCCCTTTCTTACATGCCCAGGAAAATACTGATAGGCACTTCGGTGTCAGGAAGCAATTTTTCTTCAGGCCAGTTTGGCCGGGGATCCTGGAGATTTTTTGTCATCTCGTGGGCAAGGAATAGGGGTCACTGGGTGTGGGTGTGTGGAGGGGGAATTATTTGTGGATTTTCTGCATTGTGCAGAGGGTTAGACTAGATGACCCTGGAAGTCCCTTCCAGCTATATGATTCTGAGATTCTATGATTCTACTCTTGTGAGTCTTGGGTCAATAGATCCCATAAGAATCCATTGACTTAGCCCGTCAATCTTTCCTTATTTTAATATGCCTCACCCTGTGTCAAGTAGGCAAGCCTGGGTCCCTCTGAGTTGCTACCCCTTGGGCAAGCGAGCAGCGCTCAGACCTGTGGGTCCTCAAGTATCTGCACACAAGAAACCAGACCTTGGTAAATATATATAAAGGTTCATTAAATACTTTAAAAAGGATTAAATACTTCAAAAAGGATATTATAGCATTGGGGAAAGTGCAGAAAAGGGCAAGTAGAATGATAAAAGGGTTCAAACACTTTCCCTATGAAGCACTTGGGGCTCTTTAGCTTGGAGAAACGATGGCTGAGGGGTGACATGATCGAGGTTTACAAGATTATGCATGGGATAGAGCAGGGAGAGAAAGAAGTACTTTTCTACCTTTCTCACAATACAAGAACTTGTGGGCACTCAATGAAATTGCTGAGCAGTCGGGTTAGAATGGATAAAAGGAAGTACTTTTTCACCCAAAGACTGATTAATACATGGAATTCACTGCCACAGGAGGTGGCAGTGACTACAAGCATGGACAGCTTCAAGAGGGAATTAGATAACCATATGGATAGACTTACTAACAGAAATTATGTTACATGAACTTAAACTAGCTGGAGTTAGTGGGACTAACAATGCAAATTTAGGAGTCATTTCCTGGGAATAATCTCTACTGAACAGATTTGAGTACTGTTGTCTAAATTGGTTTAAATCCAAGCATTCCAATTTTCCTGTTGTTGTTTTTTGTTTGTTTCTCTAGGCAACACAGTCACTACAATCCTGCAGCAAGAAAATAAGTAAAGCTAACTTCTCTAATACTTCAATACTTGATATTGTACACCTCACTTGCCTTGCCCTTGTTACAGCTCTGGATGGCTGTTGCAAAAGACCCATGCATATTTTACTACAGATGTAAAACCTAGCCTGAAGAATATGTTCAGTCAAATCTGTTCTGCACTTTTATCATTGGAGTTTAAGGGCATCAAAACTAGGCAATGCTGATATGTTGGTATCATGTCCATGACAGAGGAGTGGGTGGACTTTCCTGCCATTCAAAATGACAAAGGGCCAGAGACTGATACAGCAAGATAAGACTCAAATAAGACAATTACTACTTGAACACCCATGACATTTTGAACACTCTCTTTCCTGAGGCATTTACTTACCTGCTGGTTGCAGACAGAAGCCTTCAAATCCATTTGAGTTTTACAGATCTTCTGCTTCAGATTTCAAATTGTTACTAGAAAAGTGAATTATAGCAATATCAAGTTAAAGCGAGAGATTGGTTATGAATATCATTCCACATATTTTCTTCTTTATTTTAAAAAGTTCTCTTCAAATTTAATCAAATCAAAACTTTCTACTTAAAAGGTTGAGAAGAAAATGACAAACAGCAGGGTTCTTTAAGTTATTTACAATACTGCTAGTACTGTTCCTAATGAAAGAAAGTTGTGGAATCCACCTATGAAATAATCCTGCAAGTGCAGCAAACTACAGAGTTGGCAAGCGGTGTGAACAGGTGTGGACCCCTAGAACAAAATGATGCCAAGAATTCACACAAGGGAAGGAAGTAAAGAGAAACTAGCTTATCAAGAACATAAGAGCCCTGCTGGATCAGACCAGTGGTCCATCTAGTCCAGCATCCTGTCTCACAAAGTGGCCAACCAGTTCCTCTGGACAGGCAACAACAGGGCACAATGGTCAAGGTCTTCCTCTGATGTTGCCTCCTGGCTCTGGGATTCAGAGGATTAGTGTCTCTGAATGTGGAGGTTCCCCCTCAGCCACTATGGCTAGCAGCCATTGACAGACTTATCCTACACAAACCCCTTTTAAAGCTGTTTATTCCTGTGGCCATCGAATGCCACATTTTAATCACTCTCTGTGTAAAGTGGTATTTCCTTTTGTCTGTCTTGAACCTACTGCTCATCAATTTCATTGGATGCTCTTGAGTTCTAGTATTTTGGGAGAAAAAATTCTCTTTATCAACTCTCTCCAAGCCATGTATAATTTTATAAACTTATATCATGTCCAGTGTTCCCTCTAAGCTGAGTTAGTGTGAGCTAGCTCACAGTTTTTTAGTCTCCAGGTCATACATTTTTGTCTTAGCTCAGAAAGGATGGCTCCAAACCAAACTGATTTATGCAGTAGGCAAATTGCTTGCTCACAACTTTAAAGCCAGTAGCTCACAAGGGTGAATTTTTGCTCACAAGACTCCACAGCTTAGAGGGAGCATTGATCATGTCCCCACTTATTTGTCTTTTTTCTAAACTGAAAAATCCCAGATCATGGGAGGCAGTTCTCCCAAACCCCTGGTTCATAGCCTGTTTCATGCTTGAACCGTGGTTTGTTTATGGGTTTGTACCCATCCCTAGTCCCAGACACTTCAGCCTTTCCTCCTAGGGAAGGAGCTCCAGCCCCCTAATGATCTTGGCTCCCCTCTGTACTTTTTCCAGCTCTGCAGTGTCCTTTTTGAAATACAGTGCCCAGAACTGTCCACAGTACCATAGATCTATACAGAGGCACTACAATATTGGCCATTTTATTCTCAATCCCTTCCCTAATAATCCTGACCATAGAGTTTGCCGTTTTCATTACTGCAGCACACTGGGTTGACACTTTCATTGAACTATCCACTATGAACCCAAGACCTTTCTCCCTCTCACTCAGCATGTTTAGACCCATTAGCCTATACTTGAAGTTGGGGAAAAAATTTTTGTCCCAATGTGCATCACCTTACACTTACCAACACTGAATTTCATTTGCCACATTGTCACCCACTCACCCTGTTTGTGGAGGTCCTCCTGGAGCTCTTCACAGTCAGCCTTGGTTTTCACCATCCTGAATAATTTGGTATGATCTGCAAATTTGGTCACTACACTACTCAGCCCTAGTTCCAGATCAATTATGAATAAATTAAACAGTACCAGCCCCAATACCAAACTTGTGGGACCTCACTGCTTACTTCCCTCCATTGTGAGGACTGTCCATTGATTCCTACCCTTTGCTTCCTGTCATTTTTAATCCATAAGAGAACCTGTCCTCTTATCCCATGACTGCTAAATTTACTTAGGAATCTTTGGTGAGGTACCTTGTCAAAACCCTTTTGAAAGTCCAGGTATATATTTATATTTATTTATTTATTTATATTTGCATTTCCAGGTATATAATGTCTACCAGGTCACCATTGTGTACATGCTTGTTCACTTTCTCAAAGAACACCAACCAAAGGTAGGTCTTCCCTTGGCAGAAGCCATGTTGATTTTCCCTCAGCGGGCTTTGTCCCTCAATGTGCCTAACAATTCTATAACAGTTTCTACTGATTTGCCTCAGACAGACGTTAGGCTGACTGGCCTGTAATTTCCTCGTTCCCTTCTAAATCCCTTTTTAAAAATTGGTGTCACATTTGCTACTCTCCAGTCTTCTGGTACAGCAGTTAAATTTAGTGATAAATTACATATATGGGTTAGTAGATCAACTATCTCACCTTTGAATATCTTAAGAACTCTCAGGTGTATGCCATCAGGACTGGAGACTTATTGGTTTTTAATTTTCCCAGTAGATCTAGAATTTCATCTTTGGTCACCTCAATTTGGCTCAGTTCTTCAGAATCCCTTCCTGAAAATAGGGGCTGTGGCGTGGTTACATGCTCCACACTTTCCACACTGAACACAGAAGCAAAAAAAGTAACTGAGCTTTTCTGCCATCTCCCCATCTTCCTTTAGCAATCTCTTTATTCCTTTGTCATCCAAAGGCCCCACTGCTTCTCTGGCTGGTTTCCTGCTCCATATACATTTTAAAGATGTTTATTGTTTGTCTTGATGCTTTCAGCAACCCACTCCTCAAAATCTCTTTTTGCATGCCTAAATATTGACTTACATTTCTTTTCCCAGGGTCTGTGTCCCTCCTGTTCAATTCATTGGGGCATTACTGCTGTTTTTAAGGATGCCAGCCTCCAGGTGGGACCTGAGGATTCCTGGAATTACAAGCTCATCTCCAATCTACAGAGATCAGTTCCCCTGGAGAAAATTGATGGTTTGGAGGGTGGATTATACAACATTGTACCCCACTGAGGTTCCTGTCCTCCCCAGGCTCCATTCCTAATCTCCAGGATTTTCCCAACCTGGATCTGTCTATCCTACCCCCCATTCCCCACCTGTGCCCGGGGGGTTTCTGGCAGCCCTATGTTGCATTTCTATGGCTAATGCAACAGGTATTGACCCCTTTTGGAGCACAAAGAAGAGCTACAGGTGGGAAGTGTTTCCTAATAGGTTACTTGTATGCCATTTCCCTAATGGGTCTGGCATGCAAGGCTACTTTTGCTGTTTCTTTGCCCATGGAATATTTGTAGTGCTACCTAAGGTGTCGACATACATGTAGTTGTGATTGTGCACACTGGATAGTGAATGTCAAGCTAACTGCAGCAACACACTACATTTGGCAAAAGGACTGTATATATTCTACTGTATATGATGTCAGCTTTGGTCCTGTGGTTAAAGAAAAGAGAGCACAGAACTGACTTCCTTAACACCAGTGGCTGTGTGGTAGACACATTACCCTAGATGAGCTTCCATAAAGCTTACCTCATCGTGGTTTTCACCATAAATACATCTGCATCATTATGCAATGGCATTACAGATGACTGCAAATAAGTAGAAGCAGGATTGTGTGGGGATTGTTGGTTCTGCCAATGAGCATTTAAAAATGATTTCCTGTAAGGGTGGAATGATCTTGCACAATGATAAATCTGATGTTTGTATAAAAGGACCATCATCTTAATGTCCTCATTTGATTCACTATATTGAACCTATGGCATCATATATGTGATCGACACTATACATTAATTTACAAGTGAATGGCTTTTAAGACTGCTGGAAATGGGCAAAAGTAATAAAGTTCCAAGATACCAATTGACACTGAGGGATATTTGTGGGTTTCTGCTAATATCTGATGGATCCAGTCTTGCTCGGCTCATGTCAAAGCACTGGAAGTACCCTTTTCTTTTCAGTCTGAATCACACTTTTGCTTTAAGGCTCTTATTGCAGCTCAGACTAATCCTTAGAAGCTCGGGGAAAGATCAGTACTAGCGTTTCTTATGGTAGTCATGCAAAATATTTGATACCAAAGCTTCTTTCCAAAATATTAGGTGCCAGAAATTGAGAATAATTTTGTTAAAAGAGTATTAGAGAGAGCAGCACAGAAACCTCTGCTGGTGGAGGCAGAGAGGATTGTATGGACAGGTTTTTAAGGGCAGGTGGCAGAAATAGGTCTTCAAAATTGCCGTGACAGAAATGGCCCTCTGATATTTTGTGTTACATTCAATGTTATTTTTACTAATGAGAATGAAAAACAACTCAGAAATGAGAAAATAAAGTCTTCTTGTCAAATACAATTTCTAATAAACATTTCAGAGTTATGGTATAAATTTTCAAGGCAATCACAAGGGAAGGTTTGTTATTAAGAGGGAAAACTGATTAGCATAAGTAGAAGTATCCTTAGAATTCATACTGAGCCGCTGGAGTTGCTCTGGAAGGCAACAGATGGAAGAAGTGATGCAAGGTAATCACCTGGTGTGACTGGCACAAATCTGTACAAAATTACAATTTCTTGTAGTATGGCAATGGTTTCTTCAACTTCCTGCCTATTGGGAATCCATTAAAACTTGGACTTATCTGCTAGGCACACCAGAATATTCTTGAGAAGAGGTATCAAACTCATTTGTTACAAGGCACCTCTGGTAAACTTCAAATAATCAAGACCAGAAGAACACTGTTTGAAAGCCACTAAGGAAACACAGAATTTTCTCCTACAGCTAGTGATGTTTAAACAAGAACATCTATAGACAACCTTCAATTCTTTCTTCTCCTAGGATTGCTATTGGCCTGGTGGCAGTGATCTCATATCCCTACTCTGGCTAATTTTAGTGCCAAGAGAAACAATGAAGGGGGGAATGGCATTGATGGTGACACTTTAGGAATTTCCCCTAGTCTCTACAGTAAAGACAATAGAGACTCGAGAAATTCCTAGATTGGCACAAAGGTAGTTGTGCCCCTCCCCAACCCTCCACCCTCTCCAGGCACCATTCTAAAAACCTCCCAGCATTTTCTGGAGCTGGGCTGGCCTCTTTAGCTTCCTGCTCCTCAGTGCCTTGCTGGCTATAAAAGCAGCTGGCCAAAATTTCATTGAAACCCAAAATAAATGCTGTACCATAGAGCATATTACAAAAGAGGGCTGATATCTCTTCAAGTTTATTTAGCAAGGTTTTAATTGCAGTGAGATGAGCTAACCCCTGAGATGAATTCAGTGTAAGAACAGATGCCAGAGGTCATTTTTTTTTGGTACTAGCAGCTTTGAGCAGACTTGTTCTGTTTTCTTGCTGGTAAATTAATTATGTGATTGTCTGCCTGAGATTAACATAGTTTTAACCTTTTCACATGAAGAGATCAAACACTCCCATATGACCAGCAAAATATGACTCTAAATGAGGAGCCCAGAGAAATAATTGCCGCTTCACTTTGGTACTCAATAATACTAGCAGTGTTTCACTCTCTCATTGTGGAAAGTTGCCTTATCATCTGGACTGAGCTTAATTCGAAAAACCACAAAGGGCACATGAAAAGAGTTTCAAATACAATCATTGGAACTCACCATTAAAGTGCATATTTTATATGTTCGGAATGCCAGCTGAGCTGACCTGACTGATGAGGATGTAGACTAGGAATCAGTCATGGTCTCTATGCTTACATGCTACAGTCTTGCTTACGATTACTAGTCTTGCCTACAATTTGTAGCTGGGCCATATCCAGGCCTTGCTCGATGATACAAGGCTACCAAGCAGTGCCCAGTGGGTAGTTCCATATCACCAAGCAAGGTCTGTATATGCACCAGCTACAAAGACTGATCAGTGATGTACTTGTAGGACTTGCACCATTTTACCTTGGCCCACTTTGCCCACTCAGGTGATGAATCGATGGCCACCATTGGTAAAAAGAAGATCTGAGCATTGGACTGACCACTAAAGAGCATTCCAATCTCTAGAGCTGCCAGTTCTTGGAAGGCACAATTTTGGTGAGGGGCAAAACTTACATATGGCCAGAAACACAGGGGATTAACAGAGGTCCCGGTCACACAGCGAATTTGCTGTGGGAGAGCCATGGGTGGTGGGCGGATTATGGGGGCACGATCACACCGCAACACCTGGCAAGTGGAGCGCACCCGTGGCCAACTCGTGGCATACCACCGAAAAAGCGCAATAAAAAACAGTACCGCGTATGTAGTGGCAAATGGTTTGCCATGGGCTGCCTCTGGACTCCTGCGGTGTGACCGCGCCGGCCCCTCGTTAATGCACAGGCGGGGAGGACAGGACCCGTGGTTTGCCGCCGACGCATCGGATCGCATTCTGGCGGCTCTAATTGCACTGGAGCAATTAGCCACGCCTCGTAAGGATCTGCGGAAAGGTCTCTCATTGTAAAAACGTTGGTTCAGCTAACAGCTAACATCCCCCCCACGTTATCCGGCCCGTGTGACCGGGGCCAGAAATGCTCTGTTCCTCAGGAGCACATCTATTCCATGTTTTTACAAGTCACACCAAGGAAAACACTCATACATGGTAAAGGGCTAACACAGATAAACCTGCCAGATTCCTCTTTTGATTCCTCTTTTGCCAAAAGCATAAAGCAAGAATTCCTGCACTGTCTAGTCCTCCAGTTAGGGTTACCCAAGCGTGGTTGAGCCGCTTTTGAGGGAAACTGCTTTTGTCCATTTTGTTGCACTTTTGAATCACTGTGGTGTGCTGTTTAAAAGGTCCATAGCACTTCCTACAATGCCACTTCCCCACACACACCCTTTTTGACACATTGGACTTTTAAAAAACATTCTAAGGTGAGAGTTATTGTGCTAAACCACTATAACACTTGAGTGCTATAGCCGCACCATTGTCCAAGAAAGATTGTGCAGTAGAAAAGGGTGTGTTGGGGGGAAGTGGCACTGCTTGAAATGACCATAGCGCTTCAGAGAGAAATTTGCTGTATAAAACCCCTATTGCTTTATTCCAAATCATGCCAACAATGAATAGCATCCGGTTTAGAATGGTAATGTGAACAGGACCTCTGTGTTCTAGCTTACAGAGGTGAGGCAAGTGGAGAACAGAGATAGGGCTTTCTTAGTGGTGGCACACACCTCACCTTTGAAATGCTCTCCTCCTTGAGGCTTGCCTGGCACCTGTCTTAATCTCCTTTTGGTAACAGGCCCAAACAGTTGTTTTCCCATAGGCTTTTAGTGGGAAGTGTCATCCTTTTTAGCTGTTTCTATATCAAGTAAAATGACCAGTGAATTGTTCCCAAACACTTCCGGATTGGACCATTGGCCCAGATGAAGAGAATGAGTCCAGGTTTCCCTCCAGAAATTTAGCCAATGGGGATGAAGAAGAAGAAGAAGAGGAGATTGGATTTATACCCCGCCCTTCACTACCCAAAGGTATCTTAGAGCGGCTTACAAACTCCTTTCCCTTCCCCTCCCCACAGCAGGCACCCTGTGAGATGGGTGGGGCTGAGAGAACTCTGACACAAACTGCTCTTTTTCAAGGACAGCTGTGCCAGAGCTTGCGACTGACCCAAGGTCACATCAGCAGGTGCAAGTGGAGGAGTGGGGAATCAAACCCAGTTCTCCCAGATTAGAGTCCGTGCACTCAACCACTACACCAAACTGGATGCCTGTATGGTTTGCTGAGTCCATTTGACTCCCTGATTAAACCTGCCCTATTTCCAACCTACCTTCCCTTACCTTATCTATCTTGAATCTAAATGTTTTGGAGAAATCGAGATGAGTGCATGGCTAAGCCTCAGGACTGTGGCTAAGCATATATACAGATCTAAGAGTGAAGAGCTTTCTCCTCATCTTAAAAAAAAAATCAACTGCATTTCCACTAGAGAGAGCAAGATTTTGAACAACCTCCAAGAAGACCAGACTTGAGAAAAGATAAACAGAATCTGAGCTGACAGGTCATCACAGCCACCTGGGAGCCCCAGAGGCAGCCCCCAAGGCAACAACATGATTGCCTGTGGAACTGCCAATGGAGCCAGACGGCTGCACTGAAAGAAGAGCTATGTGTTGACAAGTCCTGAAACAAAAGAGATATCTGGGGCTTGTTTCTGTAGCACTGCTGCTGACAGCTACGCCTGAGACAAAGCATAGAAATGGAGAAAAGTGCAGCACAGCTTCACCCTGAAGCCAGGCTCTCCATTTACACTACTGTCAAGTATGCTGCTCCAGCTTGATTAGCTAGCAGGGCAGAGAGGCTTCAATTACCTATGGAAAAACAGGTGTAAAAAAGCATGGACTTAAACCACAGAGATCTGGCTATGCTTTAAAGTGCATTAGATACCTTGGTCAAGTCACCATTTCTCAGCATTACTGACCTTTTGTTATTGGTTGGGGGGATGGATCTACAGACATCATATTAATTTCCTAGACACTTGTGTTGCGGGGCTGGGGGTGGAATTCCTCAGACACCATACTGGGTTCAAGAGTACAAAGATACAAATCAAGAAATGCTATGGGAAGTACCAGCAAAACCCACAGACTAATGACAAATCAATTCTGTTTAGATTTAGACCATGACATCTACTGCACATCTTAACTTTAAAAAATTGAAAAATGTGGAGTACATTGACTGGGATACTGCAAGACAGTACAGTTACCTTTGGATGTAAATGGCCATTTTCTGCAGTACATACTGGGGTGGGGAGGAGCATACATACTATTTTTATGAGACTAAAAAAGTCATTCGAAATTGTTGTTAAAATTAAATCCATCATAAAACATATGTGCTGAGTTATGTCCCTTGTCTCCCATCTGTGGACCACAAGGAATGGTTGACAAAATACTCTGGGAAGTCTCCTACACAGTTTGTATTCAAAGGAGCTAGTGCTGCTTCGACAGGAGATAATTGCTGGACTGCACACAGAACCTATGTTCGCCATTAATCCTAGTCCTATCCAATGAATTCAGGGGAAGAAGTTATACCACAAAATATTATTTCAGGCCATTTGCAAAGCCATGCAGATGTCTTTCATTTAAGAATCAGAATATCTCTCCTTATATATAATTGTGAAGTGGGGTGGCACCTTCCAGTTCTCCCATTGGCTGTGCAGTGTGCTCCCTCAGCCATTGGCCTGTCAGCCGCCACTCAAGAGTACTCACATGCCATTGGCCTGGTGCTGGGTCTGCTCCTCTTCCTCACCCACTCCCACTTCAGCCACTGTTCCCTGTCAGAAACACTGGCAAATGACTGTGTCTCTCAACAAAGACACTTCTCCTGCTTGGCTCCTCTGTGGGACTAACTTTTCCCTCAGTGGTTGTTGTGAGGAACGCATTGGGGCCAGTCCTGACTAGGGCTGCCAGCTCCAGGTTGGGGAATTCCTGGCTATTCTGTGTCTAAGGAAGCCAGCGTAAGGAAGCCAGAGTTTGGGGAGGGGAGAGGAGAGGCCTCAGCTGAATAGAATGCCACAGAGGCCACCGTCCAAAATAGTTATTTTCTCCAGGGGGGGGGAGAGATCTGTTGTCTGGAGTTCAGTTGTGATACCCAGCAATCTTCAGGCTTCACCTGGAGGTTGGCTACCCTAGGCATAGCAGTTAGCACTTCAGAGCAAGGTCTTCCAGACCCAGGTTCTTGCTGTGGAAGCTGTGATTTCGGACCAGTCACAGACTTTCAGCATAACCCCTTCCCCGCCCACTGCCAGTTTGGCCACGTTCCTGTCAGAATAAACTGTGAACATTGCTAGGCAAGCAAGCTTGGTTCTCTCAGTAAAACAGGGTTGTTGTGCAAGTCAAAAAGGGGAGAGGAGAATGATGTAAGCTGCTTTGGTCCCCATTGCAGAGAAAGACTACTTTTCCTCCAGGGGAACTATTGTTGCCAGTCTCCGGGTGAGGTCTGGAGAGCACTCAGAATTACAACTGCTCTCCAGATGGCAGAGATCAGTTCTCCTGGAGAAAATGGTGGACTCTGTGTCCTTATACTCTGCTGAGATGGCCTCCCTGTGACTTAGCAGTCAGGGCTTCAGAGCACAGTAGAGGCTGCAGGTGTGTGGGGGGGAGACAGAAAGCTGAAGAGTCAGGGGCAGATAATGGCAGGTTGATGCTTGGCTGGGAAGGAGATAGGATTGCCAACTCCAGGTTGGGAAATTCCTGGAGACTTGAGGGGTGGAGCCTGGAGAGGGTGGGGTTTGAGGAGGGGTGGGACCTCAGACACATACAATGCTATAGACTCCACCCTCCAAACCAGCCATTTCCTCCTGGGAAACCATTGTTCCCAATGTCCAGGTGAAGGGTGGAGATCACTTAAAATTACAATTGCTCTTCAGGTAGCAGAGATCAGTTCCTTGGGAGAAAATGGTGGACTCTGTCTCATTATACCCTGCTGAGGTCACCACAACAAATTGACACTGAGTGCCCAAGGCTGGGGACTCTCCCAGAGCCTCTTTCTAGAGCTCGCTGTATTTATTTCCACAACAAGCCTTATTCCTAGTTCTTTTAATAATGTTAACTGGAGAAAGTTTCTAGATTTAGCTTTCATGTCTTGCATGTGGCTTACAGAATCATTAAACATATATTCTAATGAAAACAGAACACATCTCATGCTTGGCAACTGTACGTACATATTCTAACTAATAACTAATTAGACTGAGTCGCAGGGTTTCTTAGGGCTGAGGGTAATGATTAAATATTCATTACACATTCCTCTCCTAGGTAACTTTCATGAAAAAAACCCCAAGAGTTCTAAGACTGGCTGTAAAAAATTCAAACTAATCATTGTACCAGTAGCATAAATTATCCAAATTGTAAGATCCTCACAAACATACTGTGGTCTATTTTTATACTACAATGGTTACAATTCAAGCTGTCCTGTATACATGATCATAATACAAAACATGTATTTACTTGCCTGTAAGAAGTCATCACCTAGGAGCAAAGTACCAAGGCAGAATATGATGTGGAAAAACAAATGTTCTTGCCTCTGAAGGTGAGTTCACACAAGCATGTCAATCATAAATGACTGCAACAGCAAGTGATGATTTTGCCTGTGTGAGACAGTCATCACACAGAATCAACATCACAGAGCTTTCATATCCCCGGCCTACAAGATGTTACTCCCCCCCCCCCAATGGAAGCAGTTCATACATTCCATCATTGAACAAATAGTTGTCAACTCCTACTCCTTAAATCTATTTCAGAAGTGCTGCTTCTTTGCTAGTTGTCCCTCCTCCGTTTCATGGTCATATATCTGCTGTAACGCTACTCTTGTGGTATAAGAGTGTAAGAGAAGCCTTGCTGGACTAGGCCAAAGGTTTAACATTTTGTTTCCAACACTGACCAATAAGGTAGAGGTCATTTGGATTCAAGCACAAGGGAAGAGAAGACACTGGAGGGGGGTATTAGTTTTCACTCAAAAGGAAGGCAAGAATGGACACAATGGCCTGTGCATCTTTTGTGAGTTATCAGTTCTATCTTAACAGTTTATAGTGGCATTCTGCAATGGTTATATAACTACCCTGACCAGTGGGTCGTCCGTTACTCATCAGAGTTCTGTATTTGTTCTAGTTGTTGTTCTGTGTTCTGAGAGATTTGACTGTTCAACTGTAGTAACCATTTTTAAGATCTTTGCTGGAGACCCCTTGGAAACCTTTTATTAAAGCTTGTTTCTTAACAAGTGTGTTATACCTGGTGGCAGCAACTTCAAGATAGCAAAAGCCTTATTGCCTGAGAAGAAATTTACTGGTCACCGAGATGGGCCTGGAATAAGCAAGTACCCGGCTGATTTTGAGCATCTAATTTCTGTGAACAAGTGAGGTGATCAGAAGAAAACACAGTACCTGACAGTGTTTTTAGAGAGGGATGCCAAGGCATTTTACCTGCAGCTTCCCTGTGCAGAACATGGTTCCTGCAAGCACTTAAAAGGATTGTCCTTCTGAAATACAGAAAGGAACTGCAAGCAAGGAGAAGGGAAGAGGTGAGCTTCTGCACACTTATTTGTGTGCCACAGTGCTACCTTAAAATGTTTTTAAAAGTCAGAGGAAGATTGTGTGGTGGAAAAGGGTGGTGGTGGGGGAAGTGGCATTGTACAAAGTGCTATGGACATTTTAAACAGCGATTCAGAAGTGCAACGAAGAGGTTGAAAATGGGGAAAAAAGCCGTTTCCCTCAAAAGTGGCTCAACCATGCTTGGGTAACCCGATGCAAACGGGTTTGTATGAACAGGTAAATAAATTCCACTAGCAGCTGGTTACTAAAACGGGTCTGTCTGAAATGACAGAAAAATCCATTAGCAACCAGTTACTAAAATGAAATACAAAGGCAGCTTGAAAAGAGTCAGAGTGTTGGCTGAGCAGTTAGGAAAGGCCGACTTGCAAGCAATTGTTAGCAGTCCAAGAGGGAAAAGCAATGACAGTTCCCCAAGGGAGGCGCAGGTCAGATGACATCTACCAACAATACACAGGAAAAGGTTAGGCCTGTTATTCAGTAGAACCTTGATTCAAACCAGGCCAAAAGTGGAGTTCTGCATTAGAGCACTTAATGTGACTGACCAAGAAGTACAACTCACAATGAATCGGACCTCCGGACAGGATCTAAGGTAACTGATGTCTCAGAGCCTCTTCAAGACGTGGATGTTAAAAGCTGTACAGGAATGAAGTAAATGAACTGGGTATGGATTTGACAGAAGCAACAGTAGGTAGCACTGCTAAAAAGAAACTGGAACAGAACCTCCTAGAGTATGCAAGTGTTTTTGCATACAATAATGAAGAACTTGGGAGATAAGATAAAGTGCGCCATGAGACTGTGCGAAAGCTAGAGTGTGAGCTAGTGAAGCAGCCTCTACATTGAATTCCTTTAGTGGATTAGGCCACTATGAAATAAAAGTTTACTGCTGAAAGAAGGCTTCATAGAACATTTTGCATCATCTTGGGCTTCCCGAATAGTCATGGTAAAGAAACGCAATGGAGACTCGTGGATAGGGTTGCCAGGTCTAGGTTGGAAATTACCTGGAGACTTTGGGCGTGGGTCTGGGAGAGGGTGCACTTTGGGGAGGGGCGGGGCCTCAGCATGGTACAATGCCATAGAGTCCATCCTTCAGAGCAGCCATTCTTTCCTGGGGAGCTGATCTCTGTCAGCTGGAGATCAGTTGTAAAAGCAAAAGATCTCCAGGCCCCACCGGGAGGCTGGCAGCCCTACTTGTGGATCTTCACTGACTACAGAAGACCAAGCAAACAAGCTGTGATAGCTATCCATTTCCAAACATAGCATACAGATTGGATAAAATGTCTGGAGCAAAGCTTTTTTAGTAGTTTTGATTTGGAATCTGGATGTCACCAAATTCAAGTGGCTCAAGCAAATAAGTGCCAGTTGGCAAGAAAATGCATCATGTTCCTGGGACATATTGTCAGTGAGAATAGGCTGGAGTCCCAACCCCCACAAAGTAGATACAATAAAAACTGAAATATGCCATTGACTGTGGAGGAGATACAAATATTCCTTGGGTTCTGTGGTTCCAACTGAAAATACGTAAATGTTTTCTCAAAGAGAGCAGCATACCTGTACCAAGTAATAAAGACCAACTTTGTGTGGAAGGCAGAGCATCAGGCAGCACCTGAATCATTGAAGAAGGGTCTGCTCAGTTGTGCAGTCTTTAAATTCCCAGTTCTGTCCTGCCAATATATGGAACCTGTGCTGTCTTTAAGTTTGCTTTGGGATTTTTACTAGAAAAAATACATGAACTGGGAAGATGTAGCTTTTACTGGTCAGATGGCGAATGTTGAGCCCTACGTAGAATTTACAGTTCATATGGGCCACAGGGCTTTGCAGTGCTTTGGCTGCTTACAAAACACAATCCAGAAGATTGTCTACTGAGATGGATCCATGAACTACCTGAAAGCAGAATGTGGTTGCGGATGTTCTAAACTGCATAGGAACAGTGAAAATCGATGCAGCCTAGTCTTGGGAGGACCTGATCCAGAAGCAATGCAAGGACCTAAGTGTTGTATGTCAACAGATATACCTAAAGAAACCTGGGATGGGGAGATTTGGTCCAGTTTAGGGGGGGGGGAAATCAACTGATCCTGTTTTAAACTTGCTTAGTAAGGTCACAAGGTTGCTATGCAACCACCCTTACAGAGAACTAGAATGCCTATACTATAATGACACAGCAGGTCATTTGGGATATGAAAAGACACTTAATCAGGTATCAGAAAGGGTTTTTTTATTGCTATAGCAAAAGATGTTGCTGAATGGGTACAGTCTTGTCTTATCTGCCAACGAAAGAAAGCACCAGCAAGACAAGAAAGAACCCATTAGGGGATATTCTACAACCTGCAAAACCATGGGAATAATTTCAAGTTAACCTGTGAGACCCACTTCCAGAAACCAGCTGGAAATCAGTATTTCCTGGTGGGACAATATGCCTGTAGCAGAGACTCTGGACTCAGCAAGATACTACACTTGATCTTAGCCAAAAGGCCGAGAATCCCTGTTTATTCTGAAATATGGTCTCTAATTGTAATACTAGACCTCCCTCAGTGTGCAGTAATACAATTCTCCCTGAAACTTGGGAAAATTATTTTGAGCAGCTCTACCAAGGTCAGGATGAGGCTGCTTCAGAGGTCCTGGATATAGCTACCTTACCCTCTTGGTCCCCTGTGCATCCTCAAGAAATTAAGAACCTCATACAGACCCTGAGTTCCAACAAAGCCCCAGGTTCTGATCTTATATGTGCAGACCTGATCAAGAGGAACCTCGAGTGGTGGGTTCCAGTTCTTGCTACCTTATTTACAACTATAGATAGAACTGGTAGAATACCTAAAGACTGGGGGGTGGCAATAATAGTGCCTATTTACAAGAAAGGGAACAGAGAGGATCCTGTTAATTATAGGCCGATCAGTCTGCTAAGTATAATAAGTAAGCTTTATTCAAAACACTTACAGTGGAAGCTGAAAGACTGGATGGAGCAGGAAGGTCTTTTGAGACAGGAACAAGCAGGCTTTAGAGAGGGACGGTCATGTTTAGATCAGTGTGTGATATTGAATCACTTGATTTCCAAATACTCTTCGAATTCTTTAACCTCATTGTATGCAGCTTTCGTAGATTTTAAATCCGCATTTGATTCTGTCTCAAGAACAATCCTATGGGAAAAGTTGAAATCTTCTACGATAGATAGGCGCTTACTGTTTTTATTGAGAGCTCTTCACAAAAATACTTTTATTAGGGTACGATGTAATCCTCAAGGTCATCTTACTAGGATGATCAGGTCAGATAGAGGAGTAAAACAAGGATGTATCTTGGCACCTCTTTTATTTAATATTTACATCAATGACATGGTACAGTTTTTGTACAAACCTGAATTTCATCCTCCAAAGCTTGCAGACAGACACATCTCAATCTTGCTTTATGCAGACGATGCCGTCTTGCTTTCTAGGACCCCTAAGGGACTTAAGAGAGCTATGTGTGCTCTTATGCAATACTGTAATCAGAATTGCTTAGAGATAAATTATATGAAGACTAAAATAATGGCTTTTGCCAATAGGCCTAGGATGTTTAAATGGGTTATTGACTCTCGTACCATTGAGCAAGTTCGTTGCTATAGATACCTTGGAGTTGTATTTCAGTCGTCCGGTCATATGAAAGGCCATGTTGATTACCTGTCAGCTAATGCAAAGAAAAGCGCTGGAGCTATTCAAAGGTTCTTCTGGTCCAAAGGAGGTCGTAACTTAGAAGCTGCCATTAAGTTATTCACTGTAAAGGTATTACCCCAATTATTATATGGAGCTCCTTTGTCTCTCCTGACAAACTTGACCTTACTTGAAAGAACACAATCGAAATTTTTAAGAGCTATATTTCAAGTTCCAACAAGCGTTTCAAATGCTGCAATCCGTTTAGAGGCTGGCCTGGTTATGGTCGAGGCAAGATTGTGGATTGCTGCATTTTACTATTGGTTAAAATTGATTTTTTTACCCATTGGCCTTTCCCATACTATGATGCAAGATAACTTTGTTCCTTCATGGCGGAAAAAGATAGAAGATAAACTGGTCTGTTATGGTTTTTCAAAACAGTTTATTCTGTCTTTGGGACACGATCGGGCTAGATCAGTTCTAAAACAAAGAATATTAGATGTCGAACGACAGATGGACGTGAGCAGGATTAGGAGCCCTGTATTTGATGTAAGTTCACTTAACAAGATAGCTGTGAGACCTTACATCAAATATTTAGATATCAGCAATCATAGAAGAATTTTTACCCTATTAAGATACAACGCCTTACCCTCAGCCATAATGGAGGCCAGATTTACTAGATCATTGAGGAAAAGTTGTATTTGTGGGATGGGATCTGATGAAACATTGGAACATGTAATTTTCGATTGTCTTATATATCATAATATCAGGGAAGTTTTGATCAAGCCTATAGTTAACTCCTTTCCAGGTCGTAATAGAAGGATACTTTTGTCAATTATGCTGGCAGGAGATAATCAAAAGTTGACTAGGATGGTTGCCAAATTTTGTTGGTTGGCATACCAAACTAGGAAAGAGATAAAGGACAGATAGGCCTAAACCTAATTTTTAATCAAAATTCTGATTCTATTATTTCTGTATTTTAAAGTTTTTAGATCCTATTTATAATTTTAGATGCCGATATATTTTATAATTTTACTGCTCCTGTAACTGTATTTACTTGTCTTCTATTATACTGGTCTATGACCGTAATAAACTTGAAAACTGACTCAGCAAGATTGACTTTGAACCTAGCAAGATGCCCTGAACCCCAAACGTCTGTTAACAATGACACAAGCTTGGCTTATGAATATAGAACTTGAACAAGAAGATGCACCAAGAAAACCTTTTTGGTTTACAGATTATGTGTCTTCCTAAATATTATGTTATAGGTTTAATGAAAGGGGAGAAGTTGTAATTGCTATGTAGCCTTCCCTGCTAGTGGTGGATGGTGCTGTTACACATCTGAGTGCTTGAGTTGGTTCAGTATTGGTTCTAGTTGTTGTTCTATGTTCTGTGGAAGTTGACTGTTTACCTGTAGTAGCTGTGTTTAATATCTGTGCTGGAAGGAAACCTTAAACTTTATTCCTTAACAAGTGTGTTACAATTAGACCAAACCTCTCTCTGCCTCATTTCATCCCTCCCCTATATCTGTAATTTTTTGTACAAGAATTCCCCCAAAGAATGTCATTTTCACATATTTGAAGTGAGCTGTGGCTCATTAATGCCATTAGGAAATTAAAAAAAAATGGGTAGCCTCTAAGGTGCCACTCCCTGGGCTTATGTTTTACTTCGAATGGAAACCAAGCCAAACCAATGGCTCATTGCAGCAGCCATACAAAGGAAAAGCCCCTCTTTGGTTGTGGTCACATGCGCCAGTTGGAGTGGAGGGGAAGCAAGGCTATTCCCTCCAGAGCAGCCCATCACTGTGTGATCAGACGCCACTGCCGATGAGTCTCTTTTTTCGCTGTTTGTTTCCCATGTGCATAAATGAGGAATTGCACCGCCACACTGAGGGTCCCCCATGGTGTATGTGATTATGTCCATACTGTGAAAGGGGGGGGGGACGGCATCAAGTTGGGATGGACTGATCAGACCATCCCGACGGCATGAGTGCGTGCTTGCGCGATCAGACAGGGGAAAGTCTGTCTGTGGCCCATTGGAACCTGTTTAGAGCTGGACTTTCTCCGGTGTCTTTTAACTCCGCTTCCGTGGTGGAGCAGCAGAGGTTGCCGATGACTGTGGGACGTTTCCCAGATGTTGCTGTCTGATTGTTCCCTTTAGATCTGTCAGGCATTTGCAGCTATGTCGGATCTAAAGGCGCATGTGATCACAGCCTTTGCAAAGTATTATACAACGGATGCCTCGCTTTTGCCTGGTTTTGCATGACTCTGGTCCTCGGCCTCTTTTGTGGCCAGAGGTACAGTTAACTGGTAGCTAGACTGTGTGGTTAACCCCTCCTGTACTTGCTGATCCTTCCTTGGAAATATCCCCACCACCAGGGCTGGTTTTTCTTCCAGACATGTTTTTCAGAACCCAGTTAGAAAATTACTATCAAAAATTGTTTGGATGAGGATTTGCGGGGAAGAATTAGCAGGCTGGAAAAGGCTTACAAATCCCTCTCAGTCATCAGTTCTTCCCCTCCTCCTCCCTTGCATGAGAGTTATATAAGCAATTTGTGGAGCATTAACAGCCCCGAAGAAAAACATGAAAGAGAACTCTTTCTCCTCCAGTTTCCAAAAACTCTCCTACCTGCTTGCCTCAAGGCAATTTTTGCTCATCACAGGTGGGTAGAGCCAACTGGCTATTTACAGGCCTGACCTAAATGTCTGATGAGCAATGCTCTCCTATTATTTAAAACTTCATGCTAGTTTTGACATGACACTCAGCTAGTACCTTCCAAGGATTAGGCTCAGGGGATTTGCAAACTCCCAAACCTGCTTTTTAAGTAGCTTTCAGAGCTTCAGAGCTGAGGCTGAAAGACTATTCAAAGGGATGACATTTAGGCCTTGTTCAGATATTCAAAATGAACACAGGGGATATCAGAGTTGTACCCTCTGGCCCCATTCCTGATTTCCATGCATCTCATGATCCCCATGTAGTCAAATATTACGCATATGTACACAAACACCAAGAGGCTCCTATAGGAATGATCCATTCCCTATTTTTAAAGAAGAGGGCATGGATCACCCCAGGGCTAGTGTCAGCATACCCTCAGGTGGGGCAGCTGCCCAGGGCTTCTGGCAGGGCCCACTACTGCAACCCCAACTTGCTAGCACTGTACCACCCATGCTTCCAGTAGGGTTGCCAGCTCCAGGTTGGAAAATACCTGGATATTTGGGGGGTGGAGCTTGAGAAGGGTGGGGCTGGGGAGGGAAAGGACTTCAATGGGGTATAATGCCATAGAGTCCACCTTCCAAAGCACCAATTTTCTCCAGGTGAGTTGATCTCCATCACCTGGAGATCAGTTGCAATCCCAGGAGATCTCCAGCTATAACCTGGAGGTTGGCAGCCCTAGCTCCCAGATACTCTCATTGCTAGTTCCATTTGGGAAGGGGCTATGGACAACGCAAGGAAATGTGAACATTGGAGGTGGAAGGGGAGAACACACAGGCAAGTGGAAGGCATGCAAATGAGTGGGAAAGAAGGGTGTGAGAAGAGGCCGGGGCAAGCAAAGGAGGAGAGGAGGGCCCTGGGAACTCTCTGCCCAGGACCTCCCAAAACCTGGAACTGGCCTCAGATCATCCAATGGCTTCTGAACACGAGGACACTGTAAAGTACTGGGTTTGCACATGGAGACTCAGACTATGACATGCTAACTAGACGTGTTTATTGTACTTCACAACAAGAAAACACACATGGCCTGGCAAGGGCCAACTATATACACTCCACCCAGGCACACCCACAGTCCATTGGGGGGTTTGAATTTCCCACCAAGGTCCTATTGGAGGACTCAGGGAAGCCTAGGTTCCTTGGTCCCTATTGTGTTTGGAACCAAGCTAAGGACTGAGGCTGCCGACCCCTGGTGGTGGCCTGCAGACACAACAGACACAAATAAAACCCCTCTATCTGAAACTGGACCTGTATTTTAGGGGCTGCCGTCTGGCTAGGGAGACGTAATACCTGGAGTGAAGGTTGGCTCGTCAGAAGGTATTCTTCCATGCCCTCGGTGGTCTCGTAGCGCACCGTGACTTGGCAGCATGGTTGCAGCTGGGTGTTTGGGGTCCAGGTTTCTTTGGACCTGCATACGCGCGCTAGGTGTCCTCGCTTTCCACACGTGTGGCATGTAGCATCATGGAAATGGCATGCCCTGCACTCATGGGTGTCTCCACAGCTGGCACACGGTGCTCAGGTGGCGGACTTGTCGGGGTGCCTGGTTTCTCCGGCAGGTTCGGGAGGCTTCCTGTGGCTGGAGGGGTGGACGAGCTGGATGTCCTCTTTGTCTAAGTTGTCAGATGCTGCTTTGGGAGACACGAGGTGTGACGCCGATGGCAGACAGTTGCAGTGGAAGGCTTCATAGACGGTGGCGAGCTATAGGACATCATCAATTTTGAGGTCGGCAGTGCCTACCAGCTTGCGGCGGAGTTTGGCATCTCCCAGACCCCAGATCAACTCGGTCAAGATGTTCTCCTCCACCTTCATGTTGGCGAAGCACAGCCATGAAAGAGGCGGCCATCTTGCTGGCCTTCTGTAGGCGTGCTTGGAAGTCCATGCATTTAGCCATAGTTGTGGGCTTGGGCACGTAGTACTTTGTCAAGGCTGCAATAATCTCCTCGTATGTATATTCTACGAGCGCCTTGGGGCCCAGGAGGCTTTTTGCTAGCCGAATGGCGGCCACCCCACAGAAGCTTAGGAGGAGAGCCCTTTTCTTGCTGGCGTTGGTGACCTCATGGTAGGCAAGATAGCAGGTTAACTGGTCTACCCACGAGTCCCAGAACTTGGGGAGTGTGAGGTTGAAGACCTCGAGGTGTCCTGGAGTGGCCACCATGACTCTTTAGCAAAGCGGGGAGTAGCGTCCAGGAGTGCTCTGCACATTGCGGTGCTGCTCGGGAGCGATGCGGGGCACGGTGGCTTCCACTGGATCGATGCTCGGTGCGGTGCTGGATTAAGAGTCAGGCTCACTCATTGGGATCTCACCTTCATTGCCACTGTAAAGTACTGGGTTCACACATGGAGACTCGAACTATGACATGCTAACTAGATGCATTTATTGTACTTAACAACAAGAGAACACACACGGCCCGGAAAGGGCCAACTATATACACTCCACCCGGGCACACCCAGAGTTCCATTGGGGGGTTTGAATTTCCCGCCAAGGTCCTATTGGAGGACTCAGGGTGGCCTAGGCTCCTTGGGTCCCTATTGTGTTTGGAACCAAGCTAAGGACTGAGGCCGCCGACCCCTGGTGGTGGCCTGCAGACACAACAGACACAAATAAAACCAGTGGGCATTATCCTCATCCCTTCTCACATTGTATTGAATGGCTTTAGTCTTATCCATAGCAGAAACCATAATTTTAAGCTGCATCCATGTAAGGCATATATTATCTCCTCCAACATATAATAAAGATGGGGTATTTTAGAAAACCATCTCATGGCAACTGATTAGGTTATTGGGGTACAGAAAAGGATGTGGCTTTTGTGCCTCTCATTGTGTACAAGAGGATCATTGGGGCAGTGGCAGGTATGGCATGTTGTCACACTGCTACTCAGACAAGAAATACTGCACTTACTTGAATTCTTCCTTCAACACTGTCCTATTAACAGTACTGGAGCTCTGTCTTCTCTTGCAACTCATCTCAGTTGTAAAGAATCTGTGCCCCTTTTAGATACCATCCTTCTGATTTTTTTTTAAACTGACCTACATAGCAACTTCCCACTGGTCTCACATTTAAAAAGATCAATCTTATCTGATTTTGGGAATGTAGGAAAGAATCAGGAGCTCTCTGGCAAGGTCTCGAGGACTGGGTACACACTGAAAAGCAAACAGAATAGCATTAAAATGGATACACAATTTGAATTGTCATTAAATCAAATAACACTGGCATGCTCTAGCATGGGAAAAGCTTTAAGAACATTGAATTACGAATATTAAAATAGAAGTCAAAGAAAATAATGAAAAACCAAAATACCATTTTTTAAAAAAAAAAAATTGAAACCAGATTAATAAGGCCTTTTAAAAGGTTTTTAAAAGGTGTTAAAACTTACAGCAAGTCTATGGGCCTTACTAAAAAATAACATCCTAGGGTTTAAGACTGGTACCACATGGTTTGGTGAGCCCTCCCCCTATGGACTCATGGGGGACAAAGAGCTTAGAGTACCCAGCGGGCTCTTCTGGCATGCTGGAATTATACCCTCTAGGGCTATTCCTCGACCATATTGTTGTATTTTACCAATTCTTGGCAAGCAAATTTTTAAATATCTCACTGGCAGCCATAATACTAGTAAAAGGAAGAGAACAAATTTGACTTAAAGTAGTGTAGTAGTAACAACAAGCCCTGAACTGAATAGCCCAGGCTAGCATGATCTCGTCAGATCTCAGAAGCTATTTGGATGGGAGACCACCAAGGAATACCAGTGTCACTACACAGAGGCAGGCAATGGCAAAGCATCCCTGAACATCTCTTGCCTTGAAAACCCTATGGGGTCACCATAAGTCCACTGCGACTTGACAGCAACAAAAAAGTAAAAATGGGGAGGGGAGAAGGGAACCCCATGGACAGATTGATAAGCCCTACACCTTCCTCTGATTAGCGTTACCTTATTGCTTTAAGCATAGCCTTGTATGACAATTCCTTCTCACCTTCAGCTCTGACATATAACATGTCAAACCATGTTTAACATGTTGGAAATTAGATCACTGACAGCACCTTCCAGAATTAAACTTCATTGGTCTTAAAGGTGGCACTGGACTTAAACTTTGTTCTAGCTCCTTCTATTATTTGTTTTAAAATGTCCTCCAACAAAATTTCTTAAAGTATCAAATACCAACTAATCAAAGTCAAATTTATAATAGGGCAATGGTCTCACGAATAATAGCTAAACTACACACACGAACACTTCCAGAGCTGTGATTATGAAAGCAGATCAGGACAACTGTTGATCCACAGCCTTCAAAACCTAACTTCTGACTATCTTTACCTACCCGTGTCAGATCTTTTCCAATTTATAGCTCCTAGTGGGTGAGTCAGAGCACTACTTTGCCTGGCTCCTGCGTCTACTGGGTCAAATGATTCTTGTCTTGAGGAATCACAACTAATCTCTAAGCTACAAAGATCTGTGCCCTTGGAAGAAATGGCAGTTTCAGAGGTTGGACTCTCTGGAATCACATCCTGCTGACCTCCCTCCCCAGGGAGGATTGTGAGGCACTCCAATGGGATCTGTTGAGGATGGGCGAGTGGGCGTCAATGTGGCAGATGGGGTTCAATGTAGCCAAGTGCAAAGTGATGCACATTGGAGCCAAAAATCCTAAATATAAATACACGTTGATGGGGTCCGAACTGGCAGAGACTGACCAAGAGAGAGAGCTTGGAGTCATAGTAGATAACTCACTGAAAATGTTGGGACAGTGTGCAACTGCAAGTAAAAAGGCCAACGCTATGCTGAGGATTATTAGGAAGGGAATTGAAAACAAATCAGCCAGTATCATAATGCCCCTGTGTAAAACAATGGTGTGACCTGATTTTAATTTATTTATTTATTTATATTTACATTTATATCCCGCCCTACCCCAAAGGCTCAGGGCGGCTAACAGGGCACTGTGTGCCGGGTTAAAACAATAATATATAATTTAAAACAATTTAAAAACAATAAATTACAATAAAATATCATAACAATTACAACAAATTTAAGCAAGAAGGGGAGATCTTAACCTCACATAGCTACGTCCTACGATCTTGTCCTCAGAGGCGTGTCCAAGCACCTCGCTCTGTAAACAAAACGGAGAAAATGGCAGCCCAGCAGAGAAAGCTGAAAATGAAACTGCCAGGCAGTCAGAGCCCAATACTGTGTACAGTTCTGGTCACCACACCGCAAAAAGGATATTATAGCATTGGGAAAAGTGCCAAAAGGGGCAACTAGAATGATAAAAGGATTGGAACACTTTCCCTTGAAAAAAGGTTAAAGCACTTGGGGCTCTTTAGCTTGGAGAAATGACAGCTGAGGTTCATAAGATTATGATCGAGGTTCATAAGATTATGCATGGGATGGAGCAGGTTGAGAAAGAAGTACTTTCCTCCTTTTCTCACAATGCAAGAACTCGTGGGCACTCAATGAAATTGCTGAGCAGTTGGACTTCTGGTTTATGAAGCAGCGATGGTGGACGCTCTCCCAGAGCCATGGGAGAGTGATCTGCACACCAGCAGCTTGGAGGGGTGCCACCTCAAGTGACACCCCCACGGAGCCTTTGTGATAGGCTCATGGTCTTTTGACAGGTGGCCTCTTCGGTGGCGTAATGCCGGAGAATTGAGGCTTCCCTCCGCCCTGACGGTCCAGCCACTGTGTGGCCCTCGAGTACTAGTTGGTTTGACTAGGACAAGCGCTGGAGATCGAGCGGAATGGCGATTAATGAGCGAGGTCAGAGAAACTGACCGACATTATTTATTGTCTTCTATTATACTGGTCTATGACCGTAATAAACTTGAATTGAACTGACCGACAATGAACGTGATTTCAAAATAAATCAGAATACTTTAAAAGCAAATTCCCCCCCCTTCCACTGACAAAAGCGGGCGCAAAGAGGGACGCCTCTTATGCGATTGAACTGATAAGCGATGGGGAGAGGAGTGGAAACACGACGAGTGTGTTTTGAGAGACTTACTTGATTTTCGTCATCATGGGGCGAGTTTTTCAAGTCGTGAAAAAGCGGTAGAAACTGTAAACAAAACGGAGAAAATGGCGGCCCAGCAGAGAAAGCCGAAAATGAAACTGCCAGGCAGTCAGAGCCCAAAACTGGAAGAGGGAGCAGACGTCATTAAACTGCTAGTGGACATGCTCAAGCCGGTGATGGAACAACTCGATGGTATTAACCAGCAATTGACCGTGATGAATAAGAACTTTGCATCTCAACAGCTCCAGCTGAATGAAACAAAGAAAAAAGTGGAGCAGGCAAATGAGAAAATTAAAGAGATAGATACCACAAGCAAGAAATTGAAGAAAAGAATGGGAGAAGTGGAAATGAAGCAGAACGTCCAAAAAAACCGTTTGCTGCAGTTACAGATGGAAAAAGCTAACATGATTCTCAGGAAGTTCGGTGGCATGCCACATGTCGGTGGTATGCCACAGTTCCTTCCCTCTGCGTCAACAAGGGGCCGGAGGGAAAAGTGGTGCGCCGGCGCGATCACACCGAGGGAGTTCGGATGCAGCCCGTGGCAAACTGGTTGCTAGTACCTTCGACCAGGTATTTTTTAACTGCACATTTTCGGCAGTATGCCATGGGTTGGCCACGGGTGTACTCCACTTGCCAGATGTTGTGGTGTGATAGCGCCCGGAAACTCCGCCATTCACTTGTGGCTCTCCCGCGGCAAATTCGCCGTGTGAACAGGTCCAGAATTAGATAAACATATAGAGCAGAGGTCCATCAGTGACTATTAGCCACAAGGTATAGATAGGAACTCCCAATCTGGGGCAAGGGATGCTCTGTATTCTTGGTGTCTGGGGGGGGGGGACACAACAGTGGGAGGGCTTCTAGTGTCCTGACCCCACTGCTGGACCTCCTGATAGCAGCTGGTATTTTTGGCCACTGTGTGGCAGAGTGTTAGACTAGATGGGCCATTGGCCTGATCCAACATTGGCTTCTCTTATGTTCTTAAATTCCCCAGATAACACCCTCCAATTCTTGAGGAATCTCTCAGGCTGGAGATGGTTACTCCAAGCAAAGATTGCCCAATTTGTATCACGGAGGACTCAAACTCCTTAAAAACCCTGGATACTACTGCACAAGTATGATACATCTAGAGTAACTGAGAGACTAATGTGATAAGTGATTATGTCATTTCATCTATCCATCCACAGCCAAATCATTATTTGGTGTTTTGTAAGGCCACACTTCCTCCCCATAATTTAAGATCCGCCAAGGAAGCTCTGATGCAGACAGCTTACTCAGGAGGACCAATGTATTATGTCATAAGCTTTCATTTGTCAAATGGATAGAGTGGTCTAGCTTCTACATGTGCAATACCTTTGTTGAATGCATGTACTTATTACCACTTTTTCAAAGCAATTTGTGAATCGGAAGCTTTTCTTAATGGATGTACACTGAGCAAGAATGAAATAATCAAAAGAACTGGTTTGTTCCCTGAGGGGCTGCTTGTGAATCATACTTCTACATATTTCCTGCAAAAATTGAATGTTCTGATTTTAGCAGGGACATTTTAGTGAGTCATGCTGTAGGTGCCAGAAGCACTTGTGAAGAACAAATTTGACTGATTCTCATCTCAGCGTTTGATTTGACAGCAAGAGTTCCAAATTGTAATTGTGCAGTTAATACTACAAACATATTCAGCAACTCTGATGGTTTCTTCCAATACCTTTTTGAATGCCAGAGTGCTACAGATATATATATACACACTCACACACACACTCAAAGAAAGTATATCATCCTAATATTTCTTGGCTGGCAGGCACTAAATATGTTTTAAAATGCAGATTCACTGAAATGATGGTTAAATGAACAGGACACATTCTGGAAATTCTCTCTGTGTTATGATAAATGGGAATATACAGTACTTTGCTTTACAGGCATTATTTGAGTTCTCAAAAAGAACTATACTGAAAAATTCCAGAGGCAAAATTTTGATTGAAGTGTGGAATGAAAAATAATGCTTTGTACTTTAAAAAGGATATTATATGCCTACTCATATGAGCTGCCTTAGCTCAAGAGAGCCATCCTGCGTAGGCACAAATTCCTCTGATTTTAATGCCACAAGAAATTAGGCAAACTTTGAGCTATAGTAAGTAGAGATGTTATAAATATAATCAACTCCTAAAGGTACTTTAATGTAGCACCTTTGAAGACCAATTATGTCAACAGGAAAGTTAAACACATATTTCATTCTCTGGTACTCAGAGTGACTTCAGCATATTTACCTTTGGCTGAATCTTGCTTATCGTTTTTCCCCCCAGTGAAACTTCCAAGTGGAATATTTTCTTAGCCTTCTAGTGGATATCAACCACAACTAATTAAAATTGCAAAATTAGGAATGAACTCCATTAGAGATCCTAATTTGTAACTTTTAGAAGTTGACCATTTTAATACAATATTTATTATATCAGCTGGCATTGATAACAAAGAATTGAGAGTAATCTCAAGTTTCACTGGGTGAAATTTTAACAAAATATTTTATTTTATTTATTTATTGGGATTTTTACCCCGCCCTCCCCGCAAAACAGCCTCAGGGTGGCTTACAAGGGGCAAAGTACATATAAAACAGGATAAAAGCAATAAAAACATTAATAACAATTAATCACAAACAACAATAATACTCAATTGAAAGCAGGATGGTCCCCGAATATATACAATGATGGTAAAACAGTTCTCTGGGGATGATGTTGTCCTATAGCTGATCCCAAGCAAATAAGTCCGATAATATCAATAGCGCAAAATTGTGGCAGATCTTTCCGGGCCATCCTTAACCCCGATGTTGTCCACATCATTGGTGGTGGTGGTGGTAGTGGCAGATCCTATGTGAAAGTCTGGCAGAAGAGCTCCGTCTTGCAGGCCCTGTGGAACTGCATAAGGTCCCGCAGGGCCCTGATCTCCTCTGGGAGCTTGTTCCACCAGGTAGGGGCTGCTACCGAAAAGGACCTGGCCCTAGTCACGGCAAGCCTTACCTCCCGGGGGCCTGGAACCACCAGGTGATGTTGCGCCCTGGACCGAAGTGCTCTTGGGGGTATATGTGGGGAAAGGCGGTCCCTCAGGTAAGTCGGACCCTGGCCATATAGGGCTTTAAAGGTAAGTACCAGCACTTTGAAACGGATTCGGTATGCTATTGGCAGCCAGTGCAGTGCTTTCAGCCCAGGCTGGATGTGCTCCCACTTGGGGAGACCCATCATCAGCCTGGCCGCCGCATTCTGCACAAGTTCTCTTTGGAACTTGCAGGCTATTTTTAAAAGTGTTATGGCTTCTATGAGATCCTACTCAATGCAGAATGAGATTAGAAATGTCATTACCAGACAGTATTTGTCCTATCTGTCCCAGAGCAGAGTTGTGTGAAATTAATAATTTTCACCTCCTTGAAAAAGGGAAATTTTCCTGTGAATAGTCTCTTTCACTTAGATATTTCATGGAAAGAAAAAGACAATATGTTGTTTTTTAATATGTTCTGGATTTGTGAAAATATGCCTCAAATATAATGAGATTTTCCAGTATGCATCTTCACTGCAGCTGCTTCTTCTGCTCACTGGCAGAAGTAATGAAGTTTTACATGAAGAACAGGTATTATATGGCAGCATACTGACCTGCGATACTATTAGCTAGCTAACTCAGCACACATGAATTCATTAATATTTTGAGTGACAAACTGCCATAAGAACAAGATGCAAGCTATGCTTGATTAGAAAAAATAGCCTATTTGGTCAATCACATTGTTTCACACAGTGGCCAAACATATGACCCTGGAAGACCCATAAGCAGGAAATTGTGACCTCCCTGGTATAACTCTTTAAAACAGTAATGTTTAGTCTGGGCTTCCTGACATGCATGTTCATCATAATCATTAATGTGAAATAATTGCCACTTCTTAAACTGGTTTGAGGAGACAGGGTCTGCTTTTGAGTATAACCCACCCAAGACTGGACTGAAACAGAAGTAGAACCATTAGACACAAGATGGTCTGCTTTTAAAAAGTGAACAAAAACGTGTATTCAGAAAAACATTCAATTTGAGGTAAATAGTAACACTTAACCAGGAGTACTTAAAATAGATGTCCAATAGCATCTTCTACCTACCCTTGAGGGTGAATTGTTCTCCATGAAAAGCCACTTTTAAAGCAAATAGAAGTAACAACTGTCACGAAGTCACCCTCTTGGCTCCACCCTTTCTTTCTCATCAGCAAGCATCCAAGAAGGTTTGTGGTTGTATGTAGGAATCCAAGACCCATTAAGGAAATCCCTTCCTCCCCAACTCCCATTTACAAGGTTAGAGAGTTCTTACTTGGTAGATCTTCAATCAGGGTACTTCCCTCCTCATCCCCCAAGTACCCTAGTTCACTAGAAGGCAGGCTCATAGCCAGGATTTTGTGGCTTGTAAGGCAAAAAAAATTCTGGTGGGGGTAAAGTTCTCAGCGCAGAAAGAAAAGCCAGTGTTCTGAGAATTATGACTCAGCTACTGTGGAATTAAGCCTTTTAAAATCAAAGCATAGAGGCTTCTTCAAATCATAGCCCGAGAGTGTGACAATAGCAGGCTCAGAGGGGGGGAGGGGATGAATTTTCTGGTAGATAGTAGGCGTGGCACTGGAAATACTTATCTGGGTTTGGCCTGTAAACTCACTCCAATTTGTATAAAAACACATAAAACTTTTTTTACAAAAGCAAAGGACAAACAACACATAGATGGGGAAAGAATATATACAGTTCAGCAAGGAATGCAAAACAAAAAACCTAGCTGGCTATTCTACTCACTACTTTTCCTATCAGGTACATGCTCTGGCATCTCAACTGGAGTTCCTGATGAGCAGAGTCTCTGGAAGCATAGCAGTACGATAGAAGTTGAAGAGAGCTTTGAAGAGGTCTCTTCCCTCTTTGAGTTTTCTCAAGCTGTCTATTCTACATAGGTATTCTTAACCATTTAGCCAATAGCCTGTACCAGGATAGATCTCTAAAGCAACAGTTCTGATAACAAGCTGGCAGGTGGGGGTGATGACTTCTATAGTCAAGAAAGCTAACACTTAGGTAGAAAAAACTCTCTTAAAGGACACCAATTTCATGACACAGAGCTAGAAGGGGTCCTAGAGCTCATCTATTCCAACCCCCTTGCTCAGTGCAGGAATTAGCCAACTACAGCACCCCACTGCTTAAAGGAGCACACACCTTTTAAAAATGTTTAAAATTGATTGAAAAAAGCATTTACAGGAGAAATTCTTGTGGGGATGTGCCTTTAAGGGGGTGGAGCTCCCGAAAGCCCCACTAGAGGTATCAGCTTGCTAGAAGGTCTACGTGTGTTGGGGGGTGCTGTGTAAGGATGAACTTCACACTTGGGAGGGTCTTTGTGGACCCAATAAGAACTCTGTTGGTTTGGCTGCATTCTTCCCACCAAGACCCAACTGACAAATGATTCCCCTATTGTGATAAGGCAGTTTTTGGATGGCTGAGCTGGAAATTGCAAACCATCCAACTTCCCACTTAGAGTCTTAATCCAAATGGCAGTTTAGTGTTCCTTAGCTCATTCCATTTCCCACAGCACATTTTTCATTCTAAAACTGTCTTCCTCTTTCTTTCTTTCCCTCCTTTCCCTCTTCTGAAGTCAACCGAGAGAATCCCTTAAATTGTCTAATCCCATAAACACAATAGGCATATTTCCCTGTTCCTTCACAGCAGCCATCCCGTGGCAGTGAATTCCAGTGAATTCCACAGATTACTTTCTGTTTCAGTGAAAGAAGTTTTGCCTTTCGTCTGCTCTGAATCTACTGCCCACCAACTTCACCAGCTGCCCATGAATTCTAGTTCTTTCTGCCCACTTTCTGTACCCCATGTATAATTTTGAAAAGGTCTATCATGCACCTCCCTAATTGTCTTTTCTTTCAACTGAAAGTTCCAAACTATTTAGTCTTTCCACATAGGGAAGATGCCCCAACCCTATGTTTGATTCTGTCTAGGGGTGCACACTTCAAAAACTATTCTTTTAATTCCATATAATAATGTCAGGAAGGACATGTTTATTGTTTTTGTTGACTACTGGAAGTAATGTTATATCTTGAAGCTGTGTTGGGGGGGAAATTCCATTTTTATTAACATTGGATGTCCGCCCATTATGGGGAAATAAATAACTATGGGGAAATAAAGTCAGCTTTCTGGAGTGATCATTTCTTAATCAAATGGCATGGAAATTTCAGAAAATGTAGTACTTCCTCTGCACTACATCCATCTTAAGTTTCAAGTGAGTTCCTCAACAGAGTCAGATTTTACAGACCCCTAAAGATAGTGTCCCCAGCCATCTTTGTCTCTGTTGTTTCTTATGGGGGAAAAGATGCCAGGAAATAAAATGAAAGATTGTGTTCTATTCATATATTATTTTAGTTATTCACAGTGCATAGCCTGGTTAGTGACCGCTGGTCTCCTTCTTGCAAGGAAAAGAGCTAAGAGTAAGTCTCATTCAGCTCTCTGCTTCCCAGGGATGTTACAGCAGAATTGGGCATAGCAGCAGCACATTAACATATCAGCATCCCCAGCTTCCCTGTAACCTGTAAGCTAGCTCCAACTTTGAATCTGTTCTCTTACATTTAAATCAGCATTGAATCACTAGCACCATTAACTCCAGGCTCCATTTCCTGAGAACCAGCAGATGTGTTATATCCAGGGCTCTTTTTGTAGAAAAAGCCAAGCAGGAACTCATTAGCATAATAAGCCACACCCAACAGCAGAAACTCATTAGCATATTAGGCCACACCCTGACAGTGCAGATCTGCCCTCACAGAGGAGGGAGAACTTGTACCTGAATAAACCTTGGTCTTAAAGGTGCCACTGGACTCTTTTGGATTGCTAGCTATGGGGGAGGCACAGATCTACCCTCACAAAGGAGGGAGAGCTTGTACCTGAATAAACCTTGGTCTTAAAGGTGCCACTGGACTATTTTGGATTACAAGCTATGGGGGGGGGACGCGCAGATCTGCGCAGAAAGAAAGAAAGAAAGAAAGAAAGA
>NW_015163142.1:400366-402343 GCF_001447785.1 Gekko japonicus
TGGTGGGGGGGGGGGGGGGGTGGCCAGCGGCAGCTTGATGGGAAGGCATGGGAGGGCTTGATCGGCATGGTGGGCCGTGGGGTGGTGGTGGCGGGGCCTTGATGGGGGTGCCCTTTCAAGCTGGCTCCCTGCACTTAAAGGGACTCCCTTTAAATGCAGGGAGCCGGCTTGAAAGGCCCCCGCACGCCCGATCTCCAGAGACCGGGCACGCGAGGCCTTCCAGCTCCCTGCACTTAAAAGGACTCCCTTTAAGTGCAGGGAGCCAGCTTGAAAGGGCACCCCCATCAAGGCCCCGCCACCACCACCCCACGGCCCACCATGCCGATCAAGCCCCCCCATGCCTTCCCATCAAGCTGCCGCTGGCCACCACCACCCCCGCACCAGCAAGGCCCCGGGTGCCCTGAGTGGGCAGTCCAGGGAAACTCACCTTGCTTCTTTTTGTTCCAGTGGCCCGACTGACGGCTCCTGGGAGCAGGGGGCGTGGCCAAGCCAGATCGCAGCCAGAACGCCATTCCAGTGCATTCCGACCCAAAAATAGCCCTAGTTATATCAAAAGCAGAAGCAAGAACAACTCATAGTTCTGCCTCTATGAGAGGTGGGACTCATAGATGCCACTGCTGTTAACATCTGAGAACTGCGGACAAACCCTGGAACTGATGGGTCTCACAGCAGGTGAAAAATCCAAGGATCCCTCTTTCTCCAGAATAGCAGAAGTACAAGTCAATCATACTTCTCTTTTCTCACTTCCTTGTAATGATTAAATTAGCGTTGACTCAGGATGAAGGGATGGTTACCTCAAAGAAGTAAAACTGCAAACCATGGATGGCTCATTCTTACAACACAAATTCATCATCAAGAAACCTTGAGGTGCAGACTTGACTGGAGGAAGCTTTCGTGGCCGAATTACAATTTTGTTTATAATCTGGCCTCTGCTGTTCCTCAGGCTTTAGGCTTCAGTTCTCAGGGGGTTTTATTTTTATTTTTACTATTTTTGTGAGTATTGTGTGTACGTGTGCTTGCAGGCCTGGAAGTCATGGTGATTTCTGGCAACCCCTAATGGGGCTAGGATGTTTCAGAGAGGTGGCTTCATAACCTGCGTCCCCAGCCCTGGTATTCCTTGGAGGTCTCCCTTCCAAGTACTTGCCAGGGTTGGCCCTGCTTAGCTTCTGAGATCTGACAAGATTGGGTTTGCCTAGGCCATCCAGGTCAGGACCAGTTCTCAGGTTTTTGTTTGTGTCATTCCCTCCAACCAGCTGATAGTCCAGAGGACCCCCAGATCTGCTTGTTTCTCCCATTGTATTTTCTAGGGAAGTATTTGCAAATACTCTCTGATTTGCAGAAAGAAATCTACAGTATGTTAGTTTTTAGAGGAAAGACATCTATCCACTAGAATATGTAGCACAGTGTTCCTTGTGTACTAAGAATTTACCATCATCCTGATCACAGCAGAAGTGAATCTCAAATGAAACAAACTAGTGGGAGGTATCTTGGTAAAATAAGAGCAAGTAATCAGTTGGAAAGAAGGTGACTTATCTTCTTTTTTCTGTATTTGATACAGTAAAGTACTTGTGACAGCACTTTTCAAAACCTGAACTCTAGTTTAAAGGGTGTGTATGGGTGTGTGTGTGTGTGACTGTTATTCTTTAGTGGCATTTGAACCAAAGGAGTTGCCTTCAACTAGACAAATATAAAGCTACAATGTAGTCCCCTTGACACAAAAGTCTGCAAGACCAGAGCTTCTTACCTAGATAAATGCTAGCAGCCTTCTAAAGGTCAAAATGAAAAGACAAAAAATAACAACCCCAAAGACATTTAATTTGTTGGTAAATATGTAGATGTAATGAACATGAAATAGTCATAGATGTCATAGATGCAACGAACATGAAATTGAGCAAACTTCAGAGGACGGCGGAAGACAGGAAGGCCTGGCGTGATCTGGACCATTGGGTCGCGAAGAGTCGGACTCAACTGTGCGAC
>NW_015163142.1:403070-404809 GCF_001447785.1 Gekko japonicus
ATCCTTGCTGTAATAATCAGTGGCATGGGAAAGAACAGGTAAATAGGTCAGGAATGAACAGTAATTCCTCTTCATCAGTAGAACTTCTTTTCATGCATTTTAATCAGTTCTTCTACTGAAGCTGAGAAGGTAAGACCCTACAAGCTACTTGGATAGAAGATTGCCTGCTTTCCTTTCATAATCCACTCTGAGCTCTTTGAAGGAACAGCAAGGCATTAGTGTGATCAATCAATAAAAATAATATTATGCAGGAGGTTCACATAGTAGTTTAAACACTGCCATAAGAAATGTACATGGACATGAATGATAAACACCAAAGCCCCACAATCAACACTGCAGCAAATATTTTCTTCCCACATTAAATTATAGCTATCTAAAGCAGGAGATGTGATTAAAATGTTTTCAATTATGTATGTTATAAAATGTAGAGGTAAAATAAAAACCTGTGTATTTTTAAAAATAGCTAGAATACTTTTGTTGCATTCTATCATGCATATTCTGAGATGACTGATGTTCTAACTAGGTAATACATCAGATATTTAACAAATGTGCCTGTTATGAAGATGTCCATATGTATTAGTAGCACTGTGTTTTAACATTAGGAGCACATTAGGATCACTGTACATACATATTAGGAGTACTTAAGGCCCATTGATTCTTGGGTATTTTTGATGTCATCTGTTATGAAAATAATTATACTTAGTAAGAAATCTATTTTTCAAACAATTCAGAGGTGACATCACATCACAAAAAGCACAGACAAAACGGTATAAATGTATCATAACTCTTGTGAAAATAACCTGGTCTGGTCAAGCTAAGGGAAGACATAGAGGGCAAAAGAGAGTTTTGCAGCAAGAGAGGACAGCATGCTGCATTCTGAAATCCATTTAATATTTTATATTAGTTCCAGAGTACCAGAATCCAGAGCAGTTCCAGCCCAAGCTTTACATATGGCTCTGTGCAAGTTGGCTAGGCAAGCTGCTGTTAAATAAAGCATTTGATGGAAAGCACTACTAAAGATAAAACTGTCAAGACTACAGAAGAACAAGATCTGCTGAATAAAAACCAGCATGGCTTCTGCAAAGGTAAGTCCTGTCTCACTAACCTTTTAGAGTTCTTTGAATGTGTCAGTACCCATGTAGACAGGAATGAGCTAGTAGACGTTGTTTATTTGGACTTCCAGAGTTGACAAAATCCCTCTCCAAAGACTGCTGAGAAAACTTCAGAGCCATGGGACAGGAGGACAAGTCCTCTTATGGATTGGAAATTGGCTAAAAACAGGAAGCGAGGAGTAGGAATAAGAATAACTGGTCAGTTCTCACAATGGAAGGTTGTGAGCAGCAGGGTCCCTCAGGGATTTCTTTTGGGACCAGTGCTTTTAAACTTGTTCATAAATGACCTGGAGCTTGGGGTGAGTAATGAGGTGTTCAGGTTTGCAGATGACACCAAATTATGTAGGATGGTTAAGTCAAAAACTGATTGCAAACAGCTCCAAAAGGATCTCTTCAAACTGGGGGAATGGACATTAGAATGGCAAATGGGATTCACTGTGAGGAAGTGTAAAGTGATGCACATTGGAGCAAATAATCCCAATTTCACATATACACTATGGGACCCAAGCTGGCAGTAACAGACGAAGAAAGACCTTGGGGTAGTAGCAGATAGCTCGAGGGAAATGCAACTGCTGTGAAAATGCAAATTCCATGCTGGCATAATTAGAACAGGAATAGAGAATAAAA
>NW_015163143.1:0-10568 GCF_001447785.1 Gekko japonicus
ATGGCGGTGTGGGGTGAGATCAAGCTTCATGTCCCAGGGAGCAAAGGACGGTGAACAAATTATGAACCAGACTGAGACTGTTGAGGAAGGAAGAGGGGGTGAGGGGGACATAACTCCCAGGAACCGTGCAAATTGTGGGGGGGCCCATGGAGCTGGGCCAGTCGTGCCATTTTTTCTCGCGTGATGTTTGGGTTGGGTCTGGGTGTGCAAGGAGGGCCCCTGAGTCGAATCTTTGTCCGAGGGCACCTGGATTCTCTCAGGAGCCCTAACCAAGAACAGCCATGCATCCGCTAAGGAGCCAGGAGGGACTGTTCAGAAAACACACACAGCTCCTTTTGACCAAGAGAGCTTGGGCACAGAGTCAGGTGAGATGGGATTACTCGTTTCAGTGGAAGAAACAAAGTTGGGAAGGAGGATGGTGCCTCTTCCCCCCCCCCAATAATGAGGCCACCCCCTTCCTTTATGCACGTGTAGCTATCAAGTCCCAAGTGGGAGGATGAGGGGCCGGACCAGACTGCTGTTAAAGGGGGAAGCTGTTTCAGACCCTATTCAGAAATTCTTCTGTGGCTTCTGAGACTTGGCTGCTCGGTAATGAAGAGCAGGTATTAGTAAAATCAGCCACCAGGTGGCACCCTTGCTTTTCCAGCAAACATTCTTGGGGAAATCGGTCTGCAAAGATTGCAGCGAGCAACGGGGCCCAGAGATCCTGTTTAGAGGTGAGCCAGAATGACAAAAACGTAAGTCAAGGACGCCTGGCCAAAGGCAGAGACAAATGCAGGTTTAAATAAAACACAGAGTTGAGAGTTCAAAGTGCTTTATGTGTAGTGCCTTCTTGTAATCCTTACAACAACCCTGCCGTGGAGACAAGTATGTTGATTTCCCCTTATTGCAAAAGGGAAACGGGCTGTATGTGAGAGAGATGGCTTTACCCAAGCCACAGGGGAAGACTTGAACCAGTGAATTCCTCAGATGGCTTTACCCAAGCCTGGACAGGGGAAGACTTGAACCAGTGAATTCCTGATCTATATAGCTGTTAACTACATTACTGGATCTTGCCTTTAAGCAGGCAAGATCACAAGTATAGCCCTACTGCATCTTGGCTTGGCTGCTCCAGTTGGTGGGTGCAAATCCTTTCTAAAAATTGCCTCCAGGCTAATTTGTTGAGGTGGCACACGACATTTCTGCGAAAATACAGTGAAACTAGTTAACCATTATTGGTAATGGATCATTGGTGTTAAAATGCCAAGAAGAGCAGTAATGAAGACGCAAACAGCCCAGCAGAAACAGGTAAAGCTGCAGCAAAGATGGGGGCACCAGAACCAAATGAACAAGCGCCGATCACTGAAGGCTTTGGAAAGCAAGAATGATTTTACCTGCTGCATTAAAAAAAACCCAAGTAAGCACCTGGTGAACTGATGAAAGAAAAGTTTCCCAAAAGCAGGGGGCCACCACAGAAAAAGTCCCATCTCCAGTAGTCCTCCGTTGCGCTTCAGAGGAGGGAGAATGGGGCCTCTGTTCAAGAGCTCGAGAGGGCAGGTCTTCATTGGAACCGGTGGGCTCTTATATTCTGCTTGTCGTAGGCCATTCAGTTTGAATGAGTGGAAGACTGGCGGGTGGCTACCGAGTAGCATCACTGCTTCAGAAGGGGTTCACCTGCTACTTTTGGTGGGTCCTGCTGCTGCTGCTGCTAAAGGCACAAGAGCTAGGCCATTTATTAAAAAGTGGCCAATGGCCATCCTGATGGCTGGTCCTGCTTCGTGGGGCATGAGCGGCCCTTTACATCTTTCCCAGCTTTATAAGTTCTGTTGCTGCACCACAATGTGTCGTGAGCCACAAGCCAGGGCAGCCCTCCTTGAGCGGTTCCTTCTGGATGACGCTGAAGGCAGCGTGGTGTCTCTGAGTGTGGGGTGGTGGTGATCAAACCTACTTACCTGCAGGCTGGCCAGGCAGTGCTTCCTTGCTTCAAGTTCTGTGCCCTGGAACTGTAGGCTAAGGCAAGGTCATTTCCCATCAAAGTGGCCTTGAGCTAGTAATTTGCCCTCATTCTCTGTTCCTCATACATAAACTGGGAATGCTAATGGCTGCAGGGCTATTGACAGGATAAACCAGTGAATGGTAGTAAATCAGATACATATAAAACAATGAAGAAGAAGTGACAGAGCCCATAGAGGCAGCTGGGCAGAGTGGGTGGAGTGCCGGACTAGAATCGAGGTCCACTTTCCCCCTCTGCCACGGAAGCTCGATGGGTGACCTGGGGCCAGTTGCTCTCTTTCAGCCTAACCTACTTCACAGGATTGTTGTGAAGACAAGACAGAGGGACAGAGAAAGGAGTTGTAAGTCGTTTTTGGGGAGAAAAGCAGGGGATAGATACCATCAAAACAAAAGGGCCGACTGCCGCTGCAGGGCATCCCAAAGAGAAACAGCGGCTGTCTCGCCCCCTTGGGGGTCCTGCTGCTCCCACCATTTCCAGGCGCTGCCACCAAAGAAAGCCCCCTTCAGGAAATGCCCTTCAGGGCTTTTCACACCATATAAGAGGGAAGGGTGGGTGAGAGGCAGGACTGGGGAAGCTGACTGCCTTTCTCTGCTGTATGTGCACCAAACGGAAGCATTATTTCTAGTGTCAGAAATAGAAATCTCTGGGTGTTTCCTCTTTGCAGAGAACCGGAAGGGCGCGTGGCAGCTCCCCAGGAAAATCACCTCCACCCCCCATTAGCTAAGTGAAGGTGGAAGAGGCGCCCTCGGGTCCTTGGTGGTGGTGGTGGGGAAATGACACGGATTATTGTGGTGGATGGGGGGAAAGGGGGAAAAGAGTTCAGCGGCCGCTGCCGCAGGCAGAGCCCCCTCCGCGAGCAGCCTGCCAACGCGCCCGGCCCTCCCTGCGATAAGCGCGCCGCCTCGGTGATGGGATCGCCGATCCACTTGGGGGCCAGCGACAAATGCCACGTCACCGTTCGCGGCGCGGCAGGAACCGCTGAAGGAGAGCGGCTGTAATTGAATTCGAGCGGCCGGCGAAAAGATCGCGAACAAGACGCCCGGCGCGGGCGGCAAACAAGGGCACGAGGAGGACGGGATCCCCAGAGCCCAGCGGGACCGGTGGGGCTTCTCCCCCCCCCCCTCTTGGGTTTGCAGCCCCACGCTTGTGCGGACTGGGTTTGCCGTGAGCAGGCGTGGCGGCTCTGCAGGCATAGGCCACACACGGCCTTTCTGAGGGTTGCCAGGTCCCCCCCCCCGGCCATCGTCGGGGGGGGGGCGGAAGGGGGCCAGATCCACTATACAGAAATACAAACATAAGCTCATATCGTTACAGGAGGACCCAGGGGGTTCAGTGGGGCGCAGTGCCATAGAGTTCATCCTCCATCTATTTCCTCCAGGGGAACCGATCTCTGTAGTCTGGAGATGAGCTGTGATTCCGGGAGTCTCCCCAGGTCCCACCTGGAGGCTGGCATTTGCTTGGCAATGAGGAGCCGAGAGACCCTGTAACAGCCTGCCAGCTGGGTGGCCTCTCCTGCATTCCAGGCACTGTTCCCTCTAAGCTGAGTTAGTGTGAGCTAGCTCACAGTTTTTTAGCCCCCGGCTCACAGATTTTTGTCTCCACTCAGGAAGGAAAGCAGGCTCCAGAGCAAACTTAATTTATGCAGCAGCCAAATGGCTCGCTCACAACTTTAATGCCAGGAGCTCACCAAGTAGAATTTTTGCTCACAAGACTTCACAGCTTAGAGGGAACATTGATTTCAGGGGACAGGACCAACGACCAAGAGCCTTCTGGTCTCCAGCAACCGCCTTTTCTGGAGTGAAGAAATGGCAGACAGTAGGAGAGAAACAGAGAAAACATGCTCTGGTGCTAAGAACAGCAACCATGTGGGGGACAGGACCAACGACCAAGAGCCTGCTGGTCTCCAGCAACCACCTTTTCTGGAGCGGAGTAATGGCAGACCGTAGGAGAGAAACAGAGAAAACATACTCTGGTGCTAAGAACAGCAACCATGTGGGGAGGGCGGAATATAAATCGAAAATATAAATAGATAGACCTGAGGTGCAGAGAGCAAGCAAGGGACACTTTGCCTCCCTGCTGGGAGCAGCCTCACCTGCTGCCCGCCTTGCTGTGTCAGGGAAGGGAAAGGGAGCCCCCCCCCCATGGCAGTGCTACAAGGTGGAAGGCTGAGGCTGCAAGAAGGGTTCCCATCCTCCAGGTGGGACCTGGAGTCCTCTCAGAATCACAACTGATTTCTAGACTCCAGAGGTCAGTTCCTCTGGAGGAAGTGGCAGCTTCAGCAGGTGGACTCTTTGGCATCGATCACATCCCTGCTGAGTTCCCTCCCCTTCCCACTCTCTCTGGCACCACCCCCAGATCTCCAGGAATTTCCCAAGCTGGAGTTGGCAGCCCTGGCTGAAAGACTGAGGCCAGCAGCAGCAGCAGTGGTGGTGAGAGACAGGAGCCTTGCAGTCTCTTTCCTTTGCTCCTCCGACCTAGGTGGCCGCAACTAGAAGCCTCTTTCCTGGGATGGGGATAAAGCCAAGGGAGATGTTTGTTCAGCTTCCTATCGATGCATCAGGGCGGTGCAGGAGCAGGGCCAGAAGGAAAGGTGGTGGCTGTGGTTAGTGTCAGAGTGGCATGCGAGCCTATTGGACTGGCATTTGGGCCTGCCGTCTTGCTTTGTAAAAGGAAACCCCAGCGTCCTCCTCTTGGAATCTTTTTTTAAAAAAATAAACAAGTCCAAGCTTTGGCTCCCAGTAGGGGTCACACTTGGTTCTGAATTCAGGAGCCGTTTCCTCCACATTCCAGGTGCTCTCAGAGTTCCTCTCGATGCAGAGAGCGTCAGCTTCTAGCAGAGAACTCCTATCCCCCCTTGCCAAGATGGCAGCTGAGTGACCCAAGGACTGGGCCCCCACAGGTGGCTGAGAAGAGGAACTCTTCAGAGAGGCCAGAAGCACAGAGGGGCTGCACTTGAATGGCTGTGCATGGGTGTGGGGGTGGGTGGGTGGACACCACGGACACAAGAGCATCACTCTCGGATCCAAAAGAACTACCACTTTGGATTTTCAGCGTCAGAGCCAGTTTGGTGTAGTGGTTAAGTGTGCGGATTCTAATCTGGGAGAACCCAGTTTGATTCCCCACTCCTCCACATGGGCAGTCCTCAAAAGAGCTACCTCACAGGGTGTCTGTTGTGGGGAGGGGAAGGGAAGGGATTGTAAACTACTCTGAGACTCCCTTGGGTAGTGAAGGGCAGGGTATAAATCCAATATTATCTTATCTCAGCCTAACCTGCCCTCACAGGGGTGTCGTTGTGAAGATAAACAGGGCTCAAGAAGCTATATATGTCAGCTTGAGCTTAAAGACAGAGTGGGATAAAAATGGATGCAGATAAGTAGCAGAAAGATCGATAGGCACTACCACATCCCTAGAGGTCTTAGAGATGCTGAGGCCAGCAGCTTGGGCTTCCTCTTAAGGAGCAGCAGCCAGTCCTGCTCGAGTCCCTGGCAAGTGGACCTCTGTTTGTGTTGCATTTGTGACTTCAGCTGCTGAGTTGTTGGGAGGCTTGCAGCTCACTGTCTTGAGCGCTGCTGAGAGAGAGAGTGGAGGGTGGTGCTCTTACTGGGGGATGTCAATAAGGGCCACTGCCTCCTCCTGGCGCCCTCTGGTAAGGGCACCATCTTCCCTTTCCCTTCCAGAAGTGCTCAGTGATGGGAGATGAAATCTTTTCCATGTCCTACTAAATGAGCTGCCACCAATGTTCCCTCTAAGCTGTGGAGCCTTGTGAGCAAGAATTCTACCTTGTGAGCTACTGGCATTAAAGTTTCAAGCCAGCAATTCGGCTGTTGCATAACTTAGTTTCCTCTGGAGCCCTCCTTCCTGAGCTAAGACAAAAACGCGTGAGCCAGAGGCTAAAAAACTGTGAGCTAGCTCACACTGACTCAGCTTAGAGGGAACACTGGCTGCCACCACTTTGACTTAGCATTGTCAAGAGAAATCCTCTCAATGCCTCTTTACCCAACTATACCTTTCTTTCCATCTTTAAAGGAATTTGGAGTCTGTTTCTAATCAGTTGTATTATGATCCAAGAGAAGTTGAAAGAGAGGAGGAGCAGGAAGGGAAGTCCTGCAGAATTTCAGCATTTCATTCTGTAGATGCTCAGAGGCAGGCAATGTCTTCCCAAGCTTCCCTGTGCTCCTGCTAGAGCCCCACCGTGTGGTATGTGACATAAAATAACCGCAAAGGCTACAGTTTCAAATGGGTGCATTGATTTCTCTACAAAGATAATGTTTTTTGGAATATATTTCTGTGTCTGTGGTCTACTATTTGCATTCGATTTCTCTACAAAGAGAAATCAAAAGAAAGAGAAACCCCTCTTTTAAAAGAATATGAGAGAATTGCTGTATCTAAAAAAGTGAATTTTAGAAAAATAAATATCAAAGTTACTTTGAATGTTAGGTGTTCACTTAAAAGGTGTCATGAGTACACCTAAAAATATAATGCTATATGCAGCCCTTTGGGTGCATGAAGTGCCTTATATATAACTCCTTATTTAACAGGGACTTCACTTTTTCTAGGTACTAATACCTGGCATATTCTTCTGTAACTTCTTCTTGTATCTGCTTATCTTGCATTCAATTGTATGTTAATCCTGCTTTACCTGTCTGACAACTGTTGGGGGCAATCTTCACCCACTCTGAGTGAACTGATTACAGTTTTTATTTGATTGTATTTGAAACTGGCCTCTCTTGGCAGTGTTGCTTGCCCCTCCCCTGCCTTTTCATTGTGACTATCAAAGCACGGTCTGAATGGATGTACCCTTTGGTGCATCTGATGAAGCGAGCCCTGACTCACCAAAGCTTATGCTCCAATTAATTTTTGTTAGTCTGTTAAGATAACACTGGGCTATGGCTTTGTGTTATCTCAATTCCAAATAGTGATTCAGCAAAATATACACAAACTAAAAAAACAAAAGAAGCCACCCTCCACTTGCTTGCCTTTGATACTGTTGCAATTCTGTTACCAGAAAGTTTCTAAATTTAAAAAATACATACAGATGATTTAAAAAAGGATATTTTTCTGAGTCTGTCCAGGTTCAGAGTTGCCAAATTCCAGGTGAGGCCTGGAAATCTCAGCATCAGCAGGCAGGAGACAGCCTTCCAGGCTTTAATGTAGCTTTGTTGGTCCCCAACCAGCATCCACGCACATACAGTGTGAGCATTCAGGACATTATACGATTGGAAGGATAGCAGTGGCTATTAGCCACAAGGTATAGATAGGAACTCTCTGTCTGGGGCAAGTGATGCTCTGTAGTCTTGGTGCTTGGGGGGGGGGGGCTTCTAGTGTCCTGGCCCCACTGCTGGACCTCCTGATGGCACCTGGTATTTTTTTGGCCACTGTATGACAGAGTGTTGGACTGGATGGGCCATTGGCCTGATCCAACATTGGCTTCTCTTATGTTCACTTATGTTCTTAAATCTCTCAGAATTATGATTGATCTCCAGTCCAGACTACCTAAATCAGTCTCCCTGGAGAAAATGGTTGCTTTGGACAATGGACTGGATGGCATGATACCTCACTGAGGTCCCTCCCCTCCTCCAGTCCCTCCCTCCCCATGATCCATTCTCACATCTCCAGGAATTTCCCAACTCAGGGTTGGTAAGCCCAATCTAGGTGGACGAGCCTTTGGTTTTCAAAGTCAAAAGATCTTTTCATTGGACTTCTGGTTCTTTTCAGCACAACTGAATCAGTTTTAGAACACTATTCCAGACTCCACAGGTGGTCAGACTATAGCCCATAAGTACCTTGATTCTTCTTCCTGTTTTTTTGTAGAATGAAAAGCAGCCTCGGGAGGCTGAAATTGGGAGCCATGCCCTAGTGCGGAGAGGAGAAGGCTCCTTAGCGTATTCCTTTCCTTCCGTTTTGTTGCTCAAAATCACTCCCCACAAGTTTTCTCCCTGCATGGGTGGATACATATAGAATATGAAAACAATCTGAGGGATGAGATGATTTCTCATAGACAAGTATCTGCAGGGGAAAGAGTTAAAAGCGGCCCCTTTCCCTGACTCTGTTTCAGCCTCCTGTGGCTGCTTTCCTTTTTTAAAAAGTCGGGAGCATCACCGAACTGCCTGTCAGGTGTACCTTGTCCCTGGGCTAAGCTCAATTTAGTTCAGAGTTCAAGTTCATTGCTTTCATTAGCTACAATTACAGAATGCATAATAAGCCTTTTGCCAATGAATATTCAAGCTGCCGCACAGGAGATTCATTCTGCAAACCTTCCTCGCTGTGCACACAGGCAAGCTCGATTACCGGGAGTCACAGATGTCACTGGCTCCGCAGCTCGCCCTCTCATTGTAGCTGTTCGGAGGGCAGCAGTGGGGGGCAGGAACCCAAGGCTGAAACAGCTGGGAGGGGAGAGGCCAGAAGTCTGCAGCAGCCCTGAGAGGGGAACTTTGGTCTTCCTGGCCTCTGAAACTCCTGGCTGCTTGCATGCTCCTAAGATGCTTCTCAGAGGCTTTCTCCATCCATTCCCCCCCCCATTTCCTGGCCGACCTCTCTTTCCTAGCCCTCCTTTCCAGAGCAGCTAGCCCAAAGGTTACCAAGTTGCAGGTTTGGGCAGGGCTCTTTTTGTAGAAAAAGCCCAGCAGGAACTCATTAGCATAATAGGCCACACCCAACAGCAGAAACTAATTAGCCTATTAGGCCACACCCCTGACAGCACAGCTCATTAGCACATTAGGCCACACCCCCATGTTACCAGAAGTGTGGTCATCCAGCCACACCCACCTTTTGCTTCTTATTCTGTTTACCTTGTTTGTTGTCAAAACCCAGGGCCTTTTTTTGTAGCAGGAACTCCTTTGCATGTTAGGCCACACACCCCTAATGTAGCCAATCCTAATGAGTTCCTGCTGTTGGGTGTGGCCTATTATGCTAATGAGTTCCTGCTGGGCGTGGCCAACTCGGGAGCCAGCCGGAACTCCGTTCCTGTGCGTTCCTGCCCAAAATTAGCCCTGGTCCTAAGACTTAGGTTTTTGGGCTCGTTCTCAGAGCCTCCCAGCAGTAGGGTGCAGTCTTAGGGCCATCAATTGGTCCACACACTGGATGGGTTCCTCTAACACTTCTCTCCATGCATGTTTGGGTGTAACTGCCGCATGTGTAAATGGCAGATGTCCCCGACAGCTTGAGTATGCTTTTTTGTGTGTGTACTGGATCGTCCATCTCTCCAAAGCCACCTGATTGTGGGGCTACACATTCCGAGGTTTTGGAATGCCAAGGACCTAGCAACCCTGCTTAGAGCTGGGGGTGGGGTTTGCCAGGTCCAGGGTGAGAAACTCCTGAAGATTTGGGGATGGAGCCTGGGGAGGACAGGGGCCTCAGAGGGGCAAGAATGCCGGGACTGCGCTCTCTAAAGCATCCATTTTCTGCAGAGGAACTGATTCTGGGGGATCCCCAGGTCCCACCTGGAGGCTGGCATCCTTAGCCCTGCTCACTTTCTGTCCTAGGCGTTTCCTCCTGCTTGGCCCTCTGTAGTATCAAATTGCCAACATTCGCTGGATTATGGAGAAAGCAAGGGAGTACCAGAGAAACATCTACTTCTGCTTCATTGACTACGCTAAAGCCTTTGATTGTGTGGATCACAACAAACTATGGCAGGTCCTTAAAGAGATGGGAGTGCCAGACCACCTCACACGTCTCCTGAGAAACCTGTATAAGGGTCAAGAAGCAACAGCTGGAACCGGATATGGAACAACTGATTGGTTTGGCATAGGAAAAGGAGTACGACAAGGATGTATATTGTGTCACCTTGCTTATTTAATTTATATGCAGAGTACATCATGCGAAATGCTGGCCTGGATCAATCGCAAACTGGAATTAAGACTGCTGGGAAAAACATCAACAACCTCAGATATGCAGATACCACTCTAATGGCAGAAAGTGAAGAGGACCTGAAGAGCCTCTTACTCAGGATGAAAGAGGAGAGTGCAAAAGTTGGCTCGAAACTCAACATCAAAAAACCTAAGATCATGGCATCCAGCCTCATCACTCCCAGTTTGGTGTAGTGGTTAAGTGCGTGGACTCTAATCTGGGAGAACTGGGTTTGATTCCCCACTCCTCCACTTGCACCTGGCTGGATAACCTTGGGCAAGCCATAGTTCTGATAAGAGCTGTTCTTGAAAAAGAGCAGTTTCTGTCAAGAGCTCTCTCAGCCCCACCTACCTCAAAGGGTGTCTGTTGTGGGGAGGGGAAGAGAAAGGAGTTTGTAAACCGCTCTGAGACACCTATGGGTTGTGAAGGGTGGGGTATAAATCCAATCTCTTCTTCTTCTTCTTCTTCTTGACAAATGGGGAAGTCACAGAAGCAGTGACAGACTTCATGTTCCTGGGATCCAAGATCACTGCAGACGGTGACTGCAGCTATGAAATTAAGATGCCTGCTTCTTGGGAGGAAAGTGATGGCAAACCTAGACAGCATAATAAGAAGTAGAGACATCACCCTGCCAACAAAAGTCCATATGGTCAAAGCAATGGTATTCCCAGTAGTAATGTATGGCTGTGAGAGTTGGACCATAAGGAAGGCCAAGCGCCAAAGAATAGAT
>NW_015163143.1:10626-22815 GCF_001447785.1 Gekko japonicus
CTGACTGTTCCCTGGAAGGCCAGATAATGAAACTGAAGCTCAAATACTTTGGCCACCAAATGAGAAGGGAGCACTCACTGGAGAAGACCCTGATGCTGGAAATGATTGAAGGTAAAAGAAGAAGGGGACGGCAAAGGATGAGATGGTTAGACAGTGTGATCGATGCAACGAACATGAAATTAAGCAAACTCCGGAGCACGACGGAAAACAGGAAGGCCTGGCATGATGTGGTCCATGGGGTCGTGAAGAGTCAGACTCAACTGTGCAACTGAACAACAATAACAACAACAACAGGATCTCAGCAGTTCTGCCTCTGGCAACCAGGTTGAGTGCGAGTTACAGAAACCCTTACAACCTGTGAGCTACAGAAACCCTTACAAGCCAGCAAATGGCTACCAGAGGGCTCTCTGTTGCCCCATCCCTCTGTGGCATCAAATCTTTAAGCAGAGCCTCTATTTTGGGTCCCAATGGGGCAAATAGCAACTCTGTGTGGCTGTTTCAGGTCCAGAAAACGTCATAGACTTCTCTCCTCTTATGCCATAGTCCCCTGATCAAAATCTGGGTCCTGGAGGCTACTTGAAAAGGGAAGAAATACCTGAGAGTCCTCTTGCTGCCCAGGTGCTGTGGAAGAACATCCCAGTAGGGATGAGGGAGGCATCCATCCTTGGGGCCTTTTGGTGAGGCTATTCAAGAGAGTTTATGGGCGCCTTGGAAATGTTACTGTGGGAGAATATCCCAAACCCCGTGAGGTTCTTTTCAATGGATGGATGGAGACAGGCTAGGGAACTCAGGCCTCCACAGGAAAAGGACCAGAGAGGAGAAGAAGAAGAGAAGAGATTGGATTTATACCCTACCCTTCACTCGGAGTCTCAGAGCAGCTTACAAACTCCTTTCCCTTCCCCTCCCCATAACAGACAACCTGTGGGGTAGGTGGGACTGAGAGAGCTCTGACACAAACTGCTCTTTTTCAAGAACACCTCTGACAGAGCTATGGCTTGCCCAAGGTCATCCAGAAGCTGCAAGTGGGGAATCAAACCCGGTTCTCCCAGATTAGAGTCCGCACACTTAACCACTACACCAAAATGTAGAACAACTGCTTAAAACTCAAACTGTTTATTAACTCTTTAAAACCATACTCAAGTAATACTTAATACTCAATAGCATATAAAAGTCTCCATACCTGATACAGTGTGCACTTTTAGAAAGCACAAGGAACGTTCCTGGACTGAAGGACCAAGACGGTTTGGGTGTTGGCCAAACACTCCAGAACAAAGCCCAAAGCCACATTTTTATACTCTTTCCACTCTATAGGAACCAATGGAGGCATCAATCCAGGATGTACTAGGCCAGGCCCCCTAGGGTTGCCTGTTGCTGCAGCAGGGGTTTTCCCTCGGATGACCATGGTCCCGCCCCCAGCATGCCCGGCGTGGTTGCGTCACTTCCAGGTGACGTGCACGTCATGCACTTTGGGGGTGGGGTTCCCCCCGGGGCCCGATCTGCCAGCGGCGGGGAACGGGCCTCTGGGACATGAATTCAGGAAAGAGCGCATTTACAGGGCAAAGCCTTAGGTTTTACCTAGGTTGCCAGCAAAAAAGCAAAGGCTTATGGGACTTCAGAACCAAGAAACAGAAGTCAGGAATAGCAAAACCTACATAGCATAGAAAAACAGAAAAGCCCAGGCTCATGTAACCCCAAATTCTGCAACAGTTACATGTGGACTCTACATATCTGTCTAACGGTGTGGATTATTTTAATCGGTGATTATTTTGTATAGTATTTGTCATTGTCATTACCTGCTTTGGGTCCTGACAGTGCTGGGTGAAATGAAGTGTATATAAATTCCTTTACAATAAGAACTAAACATCCCCTGAACATTACAAATCTTAGTGGAGATTTCAGCAGATGTTGTCAGTACAATCTCAGGTATATCTGAGGCTTTTGAGAGCTGAGGCTTTCAGGAATCTGAATTCTGTGGCCAGATTCACATTCCGAATTTTTCTGTGTGCCCATGGAACTGCAGCACACAGAGCCCCCTTCCTGGCACCAAGTCTGAGCCCTAGAAGGCCTGCGTGCCCCTTGTAGATGCCATGGTGAAGCTGGCATGGCAAAAGGTGCACGGCAGTGTGTGTGTGTGTGGGGGGGGTTAATCTGCCTAAACCCAAGCTACAACTTTTACAAGGAGGGCATCAAAGCCATATGCTGGGGCTTTAGCTTATAATCATCTTTGGTTTTAGCGGGAAAGCTGGGAAGAGAGGCCTTTTTGTGTTTATTATACATAAGAGGATCTTGGTGCTTAAGAATATACAGGGCTCCAAATGTCGGGGAAAAAAGTAGTCTTTGATAAGCTTTAAAGATTTGAATGATAGAATCAGCATCTGTGCAGCCCAAAATATCTTGTTTAAACCTTTGCAGCCTAAGATGGGCAGAGCATGTGATCAGCGACACCAGGATGCAGGAGGATTTGTCCCGCTTGACTCTTATTCACATCAATACCAAGCTCTGACTTTTCCATCTCTGGCTATTGTGTTCCATCTGGCTGTTTTTGCACTCTCTTCCATGTTGCATCCAAGCCCTGTGAGTACCTCTTAGCTCAACAAGAAGTTTTTTTAAAAAAGCTTTGCTTTATTGCACCAAGGTCCCCTTCAGCTCAGTTTGGTGTAGTGGTTAAGAGTGGTGTTTAATTCCCCACTCCTCCACATAAAGCCAGCTGGCGTGACCTTGGGGCAGTTCCAGTTCTCTCAGAGCTGTTCTCTCAAGAGCAGTTCTCTCAGAGCTCTCTCAGCCCCACCTACCTCACAGGATGTTTGTTGTGGGGAGGGGAAGGGAAGGGGACTGTAAGTTGCTCTCCAAGTGAAGGTGGGGTATAAATCCAACTCCTCTTCTTCCTCTTCTTCTTTATACAGCAATAACCAGCCAGATGTCTTTAGGAACTGATAAGCAGAGCAGGAAGGTGGAGGTGATTTTATGTTTGTGCCTAGTGCCTGAGATACTGCTGCTGGACATGGTGGTCCTATTAGCTATCACAGTTGATATTGTATCCATGAGTTAACAAATAGAGAGTTAAGAACAAGAGGCAGAAAATCAATTACTTCAAAATAAAATGCTTTGATATGCCAGTTATGTAAAAAGAAGTTAGTCCATAGTCAAAATAGATATTTCTCCCCTTGAGGCTATGCATCATGAAATGTAATATTTAGATATATATTTTAAATTAATCTTGGGCAAGAACCATTAAAGCCTCCATTGAAACTCCATTGTTTTCAGAGTAAAGAAACACTAAATTCCATCCCAGGGAACTAAATAGGAAGTGGAAGTGCTTAATTTGGGTTAGTATTCTGGTTGTATGTTTCTGTAAGTTATGTAAATGATGCATCATGAAATGCAATATTTAGATATATATTTTTGGGCAAGATCCATTAAAGCTTCCATTGAAACTCCATTGTTTTCAGAGTGAAGAAACACTAAATTCTATCCCAGGGAACTAAACAGGAAGTGGAAGTGCTTAATTTGGGTTAGTCTATGTTCTCTGTCTTTAATTTTTTTAAAAATCTGCTAATTTGGGTTGGTGTGGGTGGGTGGGGGACTGCTTTTCTGTACAAATCACCTCTAGAGGGCAGTGTAATCCATGCTCAGAAACACACAATACCATTATGACTGCACCATAAGACTAGTTTGCCAAAATGCCCATCATTACAGGAGTTGTGAATGGTGTTTTGGGCTGCCATGTTGCAGCCCAGACACATTACCCACATCTGTAACACTTCTCCATATGCAGCAGGAACACTCTGACCCCACTGGTTCACCTAGTCCAGTGCTCTATATTTGATTACTAGGTCTACTACAAGGTCTTGGAAACAGAGAGATGCTCCGCTTAACCTATTTCTTTCCCATTTATCATCTCCAAGAAACTCAAGTAAGGCAGCAGATGCCCTGAACAAGTATATGGAATTGGTAATGGGTTGAATGGGGGCGGGGGGGGGGAAATAACTGAAGCTCAGTTTAGATAACAAGTGCTATAGGATATGTAAGCATGGAATGAAAAGCCGGCCTGTCTTAGATGGGTTTGCACTCCTCACAAGGGAATGGATCTGCAGCCTCGGGGTGCTAATTGTCTGACCTCCTCAGATGGACCTTCAGGTCTCCTCTGCAATGCATAATACCTCAAAGTGACTCTGGATGTCTGGCCAGTTGCACTTCTTTCTTGAAAAGTGGGGTCGGGACACATCTGTCCATGTTCTGGTAGCATCTAGATTACTGCAATGTGCTCTACGTGGGGCTGCTTTTGAAGACTGGAAATTCCAACTTCTGCAGCATGCAGCTGTAACACTTCTATCTGGCAAACTGGTATAGGAACATACCACACAAATTTGGAAAGAATCTAACTGGCTACCAATTTGTTTCCAAGCACGACAGGTGCTTATTAATTTTAATGCCCTAAGCAGCCTGTAACAGGATACACAAAGGACCACCTTCTTGCACGGAAATGTGCCTGGATATTAAGAGCCTCTTCACAGGCCTGCTTTGTGTGCCTCCTTCTTCTGAAATGAAGTGCATGGCCATAAGAATCAGGGCCTTTTCTGTGCTGGTGCCTTGCCTATGGAGCTCCATCCCTACACAGATCTGCCTGCTATCTAATCTTTTAAGTGTCAGGTGTCAGGTGAAGACATTTTCTGATATAGTAGGAATTTAGTGACAATTATGAGTGCAGGCTTTTAAATATAATCTAGTGTATTTACTTTTGTTTGGTTTCAGCCTGTATTTGCATTCATTTTCTGTTGTGAATTGGTCAACCATGCTCAGTCATTCCAACAAACAAATAAATATTTTGACTGGCAAAGATCAAAGGGAGCCACTGAGAACCAAACTGGTCCACATTTGCCTAGCTGTGCCCAGAGTTCTGTCTCTTGGTCATGTTAGGATGTGCTGGTATATTCAGGACCCATACAGAGTCATCAATGTACAGGTACATGATGAAAGGAAAGATCTCTGACCTAACAAACTTACAGGAATCCTCTATGGAGTTATTTTTTTTCTCCCAACCCCAAAAGCCTGGGGCCCCAGCCAAAGCAGCTGACTGGTTTGTAACATTTTCACACCTTCTGAGCTCTCTTTGAATAAAACACTGACTTGTTAAGGCCCCCCCTCCTGCAACCTCCTCCAGCCCAGCCACTCACAGTAGAGAGCAGCAAAAATTGCAGCCAAAGCAATAGGCAGATGAAGAATTGCAGGGTCAAAAGTACCTCTGGTTTCACAGCTTTCCCATTAGCCATCAGCATCTCTTGCTGAGTACAGCTCCAAGTGTCTCAAAGACACATTCCAACCAGGCAGCCATGGCTGATGATTCTTTTATGTTCAGATTTTGCAGTCCATTTCATGTAGCAGGACAGGATTCCCACAATGCACTGGGACAGCATCATTAAAGGAGAGAAACTGGCTAAGGCACAATGGGGCTTGCTTAACAAGATCAGATTTTCCCCGCTGTCTCTCCTGTTCTCCTTTCTCCACCATATATTCTAGTTCCTGATAGAGAAGTGTTTTGTTGGTGGATAAAGAGAACAAAAATTTTGCAGTCTGCTGGGCCTCTCCTTAGTTACCACTGAGATTAAGTCAGGAAATAGGTGGGTCAGATACCTGTTCCCTAACTTGCCAAAGCTGCCAGTTAGAGTGGGGCACTGTCAGCCTATCAAGTTGGAATTTGTACATGACAGCTGAAAATCCTCCTGACCCAGGGAGTCAGGTGATAAAGGTAAAGGTTCCCTTGCTCGAAAGCCAGTCGAATCCGACTCTAGGGTTGTGGTGCTCATCTCCATTTCAAAGCCGAAGAGCCAGCACTATCTGAAGACATTTCCGTGGTCATGTGGCTGGCATGACTAAACACCAAGGCGCACGGAACGCTATTACCTTCCCACTGAAGTGGTACCTATTTAACTACATGCAATTTCTTGCTTTCGAACTGCTAGGTTGGCAGGAGCTGGAACTAGAGACAGGAGCTCACTCCGTCATGCGGCACACTCTGGTCTCGAACTGCTGAACTACTGACCTTCCACAGCCTGCAGTTCAGCGTCTAAACCACTTGAGCCACCGCAGCTCCAGTCAGGTGATACCAGGGGGCTAATCCAGTGTCACTGCTTGTTAAAAAGCAAAAGAGATCATAGAACCACAGAGTTGGGAGGGGCCATATAGGCCATCTAGTCCAACCCCCTGCTCAGTGCAGGATCAGCCTAAAGCATCCCTGGCAAGTGTTCATCCAGCTGCTGCTTGAAGACTGCCAGGGAGGGGGAGCTCACCACCTCCCTAGGCAGCTAATTCCACTGCTGAACTACTCTTACTGTAATCTCCCCCCCCCCCAATATTCAGCTGGCATCTTTCTGCCTGTAATTTAAACCCATTATTGTCAGCCCTTTCCTCTGCTGCCTACAGGAACAGCTCTGTGCCTTCCACTAAGGGACAGCATTTCAAATACTTAGAGCAATCATGTCCCCCCTCAGCCTCCTTTTCTCCACAATGAACATTCCCAGGTTTCTCAACCTTCCTCGGAGGGCTTGTTCTCCAGGTCTGCTGTTCTCTCAGTCAGGGCACTTGTTGCTGAGGGAGGCAACAAGGCTCAGCATAATCACTTGCTCCCCCCACTAATTGATTGGTCCGATAAGGCCGGAGAAGGAAATCATGCTTGTTGGTAGGTGAACTTTTTTAGCGCATGTGGACACACCTTGGTAATTAATGGTTGAGGCATCTTAGGCAGGATATACTTAAGGAGTATAAAATATCCAACTTAACCTAAGTTAGAAACAAAAAAACCCTATAAAACACAATAGCAGAAAAGTTCAGAAAAAGGTTCTCTTGGGGTAAAAAAGTGTCCTGCATCACCATCCTGTGTGCATTTACTCAGAAGTAATCCCAACTGAATTCACTGAAACTTATTTCCACGAAAGTGTGCACCAGACGGTAGTCTTAAAATAAGGATCAGAGAGAGATTACTGAAGGGGGCATTCAGTTATCGATCTACCACCCTTTAATCCTGTCCTTTGTCCAAAGAGCTCCAGGGGGTGTACATGGACCTCCCCTCACCTGCATTTCATCATGACAACAGCCCTTTGATTCTCCTGAAAGAGAATGACTGGCCCAAGGTTAAAAAAAGAGAAAGACTAGAAACAGCCATATTGGTCCATGAAAAATCGGGGAAACCCCCCCCCCCGATAACAAAATCCATGTAATGCTTTTGTTATGACCAACCAAAGCCCAAATCACCTGCTGACTTTCATGGTAGAATGGGGATTTGACTCCCAATCTCCCCTGTCCAGCATTCCAGCCACCAGATCATACTAGCTCCCTAGATAAATGTCTGCATAAATGAAAGTGTTCCATTTTCCATTTTCCCCCCCTGAGCTTGGTGAATGAATTCTATAATCCCTTCCATCTGAGAAAGGCTGCATCCTGGAGAAGAGGGCAAAAGGACCAGGACTTAGTTAGTAATAGGTGCAAATTTCTCATCTCAAAGGAAATACGATTGTACATCATGTGCAAAGTGGATGTTCTTCTGTGTCTCCCCCCATATCATGGCTCATCTTCAAAGTGGATTCTATTCCACTGCCTATCAGGACCTTGGAGAGTTCCAGGGGGTGGTTTGGTAGATTCAGCGCAGTCCTGTCTTCTCTCCCAGCTGCCAGATCACAAGGCCTTGAGATCTATGCTGACTCATTCTGGATGTGTTTCGGATGTTTTGATAGATCGATTTTCTGACCTTTCACGGTTTTTCCTCTAACCTTTCAATGTTGTAACTTGAGCGGCAAAAATACAATGGCCAAGTTAACTCTGTAGGTCCTCAATATGCAATTACTCATGCATGCTTTTTCTGGAAGCACTGTAACACTTGGCAGGTACCCTAAGGTTAGCAATGAATGCACGCGAAAATGTTTCCTCCGAACTCTGTAATGTTTGCTTTCTGCCTTCCATTTTTCTCTGTTCCTCCCTGCCCTGGTCAGTGCCAGAACACAAGCCCTCCTGACTTGGGAACTTTAATTCCATGCTAGATTTGCTATGCCAGAGGGAGCAGTGGGTGAGGAGGCAGGAGGCACTGGGGAAACCAAAAAGGGTGCGGGGTGGTGAGCTGAACCATTTGGGGGTGGGGTGGATAAAGCAAGCTGTAGATAGGGGGAAAGCAGAGGGGATCTGCCCCCACATTCTGGGAATTAAAGCTTGATGAAAGTCCTAAGAACTCTCTGTCAGGATCCCTGTCATTAAGGATGAAACTAAATTTTGCAAGCTTGCTGACTGGATCAGAGAACCCACAGTTTGCCCTGACCTGGATAGCCCAGGCAAGCCCGATCTCATCAGATCTCAGAAGCTAAGCAGGGCTGACTCTGGCAAGTACTTGGAAGGGTGACCTCCAAGGAATACCAGAGGTCGGACACAGGCTAATCAAGCCGCCTCGCTGAAAAACATCCAAGCCCCCAGTAGGGGTCACCAGAAGTCAACCACGACTTCCAGGCAAGCGTGCACACACACGCACACACGTATAAAAAGGGGGGGGGGAAGAAAACCCACATTTCAATTTTGCATCTACCTTGTGAGGAAAAAAAACCTGTGGCCCTTAATTTTCATACAGTTTTCTATTTTGCTTGCGATATTTCCTCCCCGTAAAAATGTGTGCATTTTACAGCTTTATGTGTATGTCAGTTGTGTATAAATGACATGTAAACAAAGGCATAAAAGAAAATGTCAACTGTCAATGTCAGCAACAAAAGTGAATGGAAATGGGCAAGTATGAGAAATTAAAATGGCTTTAGCGGATGCTTCCAGTTTTTCTTTCCCCTTTCAGAACTTAAGACCAGTTTAAGTAGTATGAATACACTCAGTGGATGGATCCAAACATCCTCTAAGAAGTCTTCCTTCAACTTAAGCGGCTGTTCCTCCAGTAGAGTAAAGGTAAAGGTCTCCCTTGCTTGAAAGCCAATTGAATCCGACTCTAGGGTGCGGTGCTCATCTCCGTTTCCAAGCCAAAGAGCCAGCGCTTTCCAAAGACATTTACATGGTCATGTGGCCGGCATGACTAGACACTGAGGCACTCAGAATACTGTTACCTTCCCACTGAAGTGGTAGCTATTTATCTGCTTGCAATTTCTTGCTTTCGAACTGCTAGGTTGGCAGGAGCTGGGAGACAGGAGCTCACTAGGTCATGCAGCACTCAGGTCTCAAACTGCTGAACTACCGACCTTCCGGTCTGCAGCTCAGCGTCTTAACCACTGAGCCACCGCAGCCCCTCCTTCAGTAGAAGAGCCACTTAATTTGGAGGAAGTCTCCTTAGATTGGAGAAACGCTTCAAACCTGAGCCAAAAGGAAAGGTAGGGTGTAAATATTTAAGTAAAGAATTAAATAGACTTTGCTAAGTGGAGTGGTGGGATCTCAGGGCAGGCATATTTAGACAATCAAGGACCAATAGGAGGGTTCCTTGTTGCTGCCCATTCCCAGGAATACATTCTCCAGATGGGAGGGACGCAAAGAACCATGGGTGGGAAGCTTCCCCAGCAGTGAAACCAGCTTGTGTGTGCTTCAGACTGGAGCCTCAAGCTGCCCAGCAAATCTGGCTACATTTCTGGGGGGAACGGATTTAGAAGAAAAGCCCAACATGACTTGTTTAAGATACTGCAGTGAGTCATAGACACCGCTGGGAATGGAAGGCAGCCGGCAACCCTGAAACACTCCATGCTGCTAATTACTTTATCTTCCACCCCTCTTCTTTTAACCCCAAGACGGTTGGTGGAGATGCTGTCAAAGGTTTTCCCCAGATGCTCGGAACAGTGAGAGCTGGTGAAATGCAACTTTAATAACCAGCTCAGCTTCCCTGAAAGAAAGGCAGCTGGGGGGAGGAAGAGCAAATAAGTAACTAATGGGCAAGGGATGAGATAGGAAAAAAAATATGTATCTAAGCACAATTTTTCCTGTACTGGGTTGTCAAAAACACCCCCTACTCATATTCATGTTATTTAAACAAAGAACTTTTTTTTTTTTGCGAGGGAAATGACATATTTTCCTCCTGGAAGCCATTACCACCAAATATTTTTGTGTTTCTGCTTTTATGGTGTCTAAACAAATTGTTTTCCTAATCTGTCAGACGTATTCCAATGCTTGAGATTATCTCATATGATTTTCCTTATCAGACAATATTTCCCCCCTCAAGAGGGGGTGTTTTCTGTGTCACATTTGGAAGGTCTCCACTTTTTGGAACAGAAAGAGTGGAAGGGGATTCGTGGCAGAGAAATCCTTTCAGTCATAGGTCCAAAGAGCACACAAGGTAATTCCTAGTCACGAATATTTTTTAATTGGTTCTCTTCTGATGCTTGGCCTGTACGCCTTTTGAAAGGTCCTTAATTCTTATTAATTTTTCCAATCGCATACACGGCTTCCTTTGATGTGCAAATCCAAAACCGTTTCCCACCCACCCCCCTTTCCACTTGACAAAGATAAAGATCTCTACGAAATGAATGGGCAACTGGCTAAAAGGTGGGGAGACAGAAAAGCAATGGGGGGGTGAAGAGATCAAGGATGAGAGAATGAAAGCACGGAGAGGAGAAGACGGCTGCCGGAGAAGAGAGGTAGGGTTGGAGAAAATCAGAATCCAAGTGGTGGTGGTGAATTGGGAAGGCCGAGTCCAAATGCCCAAGGCGAGGAATGCCATGATGATATCTTTCCTGCAGAGTGATCCTATAAATGTCGTTCTATTCATGAGAAAGGCTGGATTTGTAAAGTCACTACTTTCAAAGAGTGTCATTAGTGGAGATCACAATGGGCATTGAACTGGTGACCAAATGGTTGCCTAGCAAAGATCCAGTTTCCACCACTCCTGAGTGGAGGAGGAAGCTACAAATAAGAGTTGCTGTGACATCCAGGAGAATATCTTGCACCAGTAGCCCAGAGGAGGTCAGGGGATATTCTACAAGCCCTCTTAAAACATTGTGCTCTGCTTTCTTCACTGTCCTGACTGCTGATGAGATCTGCCATAGATGTGAAGAGAAGGTCCACAACTCACCCATCTAGTTTATTTTTATCCAGTGCTTTTTTGGTAGAAAAAGCCCAGCATGAACTCATTAGCATAATGGGCCACACCCAACAACAGAAACTCATTAGCATATTAGGCCACACCCCATGCCTTTCCTTGGCTTGCCTGGGTGTCCTGCAGTTGCGGGGAACCTGGGCAAGCCAGCCCTTGGAGAGAAGGGAAGGCAGTTTAAACTGCCTTCCCTTGGCATCCCATGGCTGTGGGGCGCACAGGCAAGCTGGCCCCTGGACAGGTCAGGGAAGGCACGGGGAGGCATTTAAATGCCTCCCCAATCCTTCCAGCACCCCCCCTGGCCTACCCATCTTGGAGTCACTGGGGTGTGTGTGTGTCACTCTCCAGGCCTCCCCTCTGTAGCCGCGCATACAGAGGTTTTGGCTGTAGTGGGCGTGGCCAACTCTGAAGCCAGCCAGAACTCCATTCCTGTGCGTGTTCCTGCCCAGAAATAGCCCTGTTTTTATCCCACTCTTCCTTCCTTGCTAAAACTCTAGCTATTGCTACTTGCCTGGGACTGCAAAAATGGTGTGTGTGTGTGTGAAGCACCTGGAAGGCCATAGCACATGGCTGGTGAGTACAGCTGCCAGCCTCCAGTTCGGGCACAGAGATCTCCTGGCATTACAACAGATCTCCAGACAGCAGAGATCAGTTCCCGTGCATAAAATGGCTGCTTTGGAGGGTGGACTCAAAGGCATTGTACTCCACTGAGGTCCCTCCCCACTCCAAGACCTGCCTCCCCCCGCTCCCCCCCCCCAAATTTTTAGGAATGCCCCCCCCCAAATCTTTAGGAATGTCCTAACCTTGAGTTGGAAGTCCTACTGGCAGGCTGCATTGAAATGGGTCGCAAATGGCACAGGCCTGGAATTAAGTGTGATCCAGAAAGTCTTGTGTGAATCTTGCTTCCGCCACGGTGATAAACTCTAACTCATCATCAGCTCAATTCTTTGATATCTTGATATTACTGATCTCCTACAGGGTTGCTGTAAAGCAGAGCTGTTGAATTCATTTGTTATGAGGGCCGGATCTGACATAAATGTCACTTTGTAAGGCCAGTCCATGCGTGCTATAAAATGTAACAGGAGGTACCAGAGATACTTTATAAAGATAATTTCAGATGCTGAATGGCAATAGCAGGCATG